>NW_026292184.1:0-121427 GCF_023091745.1 Budorcas taxicolor | reverse complement strand
CATTTAAGCCTGTAATTTTTTTGTGTGTAAAGGAGGTTTAAGACTACATTTTCTTTGCTGCTTATTGTTCTATTCAGTTTTTTTCCTTATACAACTTACACAGGTTCTTTATACAGTTCATTCAGATTTCAACTTTGTTAGTGTGTAATGTTCATAATCCTGATTTATTATTTTTGTGTGTATTATATGTATGGTTATCTCTCCCTTTTTGTTCTTGTATCATATTTGTACCTTCTTTTCTTGGTAACTCTTGCAGAGGTCTATCTGTTTTATTAACCTTTCCAAAACCAATTTTTGATTTTGTGAGTCTTTTGTATTTTTAAAAATTATTGCTTTCTGTTTCACTCTTCCTGCTTTTTATTATTTTCTTTTCTTTTTTCCCGTCTTTACTGCTGAATGTTTAGCTTATTTATTTTTGAATCTTTTCATTTCCTGGTATCTGAGTACTATTTTAGCTGTGTTGCATATAGTTTCACATGTTTTATTTTTATTGTAATTAATTTCTAAATATTTCTTAACTACTTTATGATTTCCCTTTTATTCTATGGGCTATTTACACTGTAAGTGATAGCACACATTAGTTTGATTGTATCAAAACTTAAAATTTTTGTAGGACAGAGGATACCATAGACCTACTAAAGTCAAGTCAAACAGCAGGCTGGGAGAAGATATTTGGAACACCTGTCTGAATTATTATCTAGTATACACTAGATAATTAGTGTTATTACACTAGATGTTAACATTCTACACATAAGTAAGACAGAAAGTGTCATAGAAAGATGACAAAGGATATGAATAGAAAATTCATAGGAGAAATGTTAATGGGCAGTAAGTATTTGAAAAAATGTTTATTCTCAGTACTTATTGAAAAGTGAAAGTGAAGTCGCTCAGTCATGTCCAACTCTTTGCGACCCCATGGGCAGTAGCCTGCACCAGGCTTCTCCATCCGTGGGATTTTCTAGGCAAGAGTACTGGAGTGGGTTGCCATTTCCTTCTCCAGGGAATCTTGCCGACCCAGGGATCGAACCCAGGTCTCCCGCATTGTAGACAGACGCTTTACCATCTGAGCCACCAGGGAAGTCCTTATTAGGTATATGCAAATTAATACAGCAATGAAAATTTTCCAGCAGATGGCAAACATTTAAAAAGTCTAATTGTATTTTGTATTGACAAGAATGGAAGAAAAATGGGAACTCTGACACATTACTAGCAGTATTTTAGACTTAAACTGCTACTTTGGAAAAAGTAACAAATAAATTAAAAATGCACTTACTCTTTGACCTAAAAATTATCTCTGCAGGTATGTACTATGGTGAGACTGTAGCATGCATGCTTAAGAAAACATAGATAAGATTCTTTTTTTGCAGCATTGTTTATAAAATAAAAAATGGAAATAACTTTATTTGCCTATCAGTAGATAATTTTTTAACAAAATGGAGTATTTTTATGCCCTGGGATAATCTGAAGTATGTAAAAAGCATAGCTATATCTACTTATAATAACATGGATAGAATATAAATCTTGAATGAAAAAAGCAAATTTTAGAATGGCATATGTAGTATAATGTCACTTATGTACACAAAGCATGTAAAATAATACTGTATGTCATGCTGTGATATATGCACACACATGTGAACACGTAAAAGTGTACAAAATATGCTGGAAGAATATACACAGAAACTCATGGAGAGATAGAATGCTGAATGAAGACTGGGGATATTCTCAAAGGTGTTATTATCTTCATTTGTAATGTACTGTTTCTTAGGGAGAAACAACACTTTCAAGTATAAATAACAAAATTATAACAGTTTGTTCTGGATGGGAGGGCCATGAACTGTTTTTATATATATATATATATATATATGTTTTTTGGTAATTTCACATACATTTTAAAATTTCCTCAAAAATTATATGACTTTCTTTTCTAAATTTTTTTTTTACTGGAGGATAATTGCTTTACAATATTGTGTCAGCTTCTGCCACACACTGGCTTGAATCAGCCACAGGAATACACAAATCCCCTCCCTCCTGAACCCTCTCCCTTCTCCTCCACACCCCACCCCTCTAGGTTGCCTTGGAGCCCTGGCTGAGCTCCCTGTGTCGCTCAGCAAATGCCCACTTGCTCTCTCTTACACATGGTAGTGTACATGCTTCCTTGCTATTTTCTCAATTCACCCCACCCTCACATTCCCTCACTGTGTCCGCAAGTCTGTTCTCTATGTCTGTGTCTTCCATACGGATGCATTAATATATGGTATTGTCTCTCTGACTTACTTCACTCTAGTAGACTCTAGGTCCATCCACCTCATTAGGACTGACTCAGATGTGTTCTTTTTTTATAGTTAAATAATACTTCATTGTATATATGTACTTCAGTTTCTGTATCCATTCATCTGTCGATGGACCTCTAGGTTGCTTAAGAGATGACTTTTTAAACTAGGAACACAGACAGATGACTCAAGATTTCTAGCCTGGGATGGTGTAATGTTATTGATAGAGGAAACAAAGGAGATTTGCAGGTAAAAGACCTTTAGATACCACTGGGTTATCCAAACAAAGACATTTACCATACAACTGGAAATTAGAACTTAGACCTAAAAAAAAAAAAAAAAAAAATTTAAGTCAAGCCTAGAGATGCTCATTTTTGAGTTAGTTCAGAAATAATATTGAAAGTCATGGTGGTACGTGGATATTAACTGTCATTCTTCAGAGAGTGGAGAATGAAGAGAGAAGCTGGCTAAGGTTTATGCTTTGGAAGAACAGTCACATTTGAGAGTTGTGCAGATGTAGGCTAAGTCAACTGAAGAAAATAGGAAAAAAACATGGCCAGACAGTCTATTATTGTGAAAGTCATATGAAGGGAAGAAGGTCAATAATGGATAGTCAAAAATGTCATTTGTTTGAAGAGGTAGAGTCAGGTGAAAACTAAGAGGAGGTCCTTGGGCTTGCTTGGCAGTTAAAAGCTGGAAGGGACTTTTGAAGAACTTTTCAGTGGGTAGGTGCAGAAGATATATTGTAATAGGAGAAGAAATTAGTTAATTTGAATATTCCTTTTAGAATCAAAATAGAATTTGACTTACAGTTGCAGTATATTTTAGTTAAGAACTCCACTGTAAATATTCTCATAAATATGCCAAACAAGAATCATTTATAGCCCTTGTACTTTTACAGGAATTGAAAACAATTTCTAGAGTATTCAAGATCCATTCCCTAATGATAATAAAGAACCCAAGTCCTTGAAATCAGTTGTTATAAATGTTGTTTAAAATAGATGATTAACCATTTTAACTCACCTTGTATGGTGTCATACACATAAGGCTACTTAATAAGTGCTTTTGGAAGACAGTTATTTGTCTAACATCCATTAGAAAAGACCAGCTACAATAATCAGTTGATGTGTTGTTCTAGGAGTGGCTGCTAAGGATTAGAAAGTTTTTTGCTTAGTATAAACCGTAAAGTGAAGAATCAGCAGGCTCAAAGAGAGTTTGGCCCAGGGATAGCTTAAGTAAAATGCAGAAAACATGAATAAAACTAAGCTAGATTATCAGTTTCAAAAATGGTACATTCTGGATCCTTACTCATCATAGGTTTTTATGGTCCATAAATGCATATGTGGAGAAAATTTTATGATAAAATAACTTTGGGGAATCATAGACCTCCTTGAAAATCTGAATAGTCGTAGTTCTTTTCTTCAGAAGAAAATGCTACTTTTTGCTAACAAAACATTTTGCTAACAATTTTCCCTTTATGAACCCCCCTATCAAAAATTCATACCTTATAAAGGCTTTTATACATGTAAATGTAGGATGTACTCATTACTACTCTAATTTCATATATAGGCAATTTTGTATATCACACTTGTCTAAGAATTTCACCCTTGGTAGAGGTTCTATGTGAATTGAGAAGGCTTAATTTTTTTTTTTTTTTTTTTTGTTACCTAATTCAGTGCTACCAGATGTACTATAGGTGCCTGCAACAGAAAGTGTTGTAGAGAGTGCCTACAATATTTACTTGCTCAAAGTAAGTGCTGGTTAATTATTTGTTGAATAAATGAATGGGTATGTGAATATAATGTGGGTTCAAACATCTTCATTATAGTAATATTTTATAAAACCTAACTATAATATTAAATGAAATGTATCAGTATAATAAATAAAAATAGAGAATTAACCACAGTAGTTTAAAAACATATGAAATAGTCTATCTTTTCTCTTTGTAAATCTACAGACTTGCACAACTGTATGTATTTGTCTGTCTCCCAGTATTGATGAACTGAGCTTTACTTAATGGTCCTAAATCTCTTGATTCCAGCTTGTTGTCCTGATAGATAAATTCTTCTTAAACCTTACTTTTCATGACCCTTTTTTTCCCTGCTAAACATGCCCAACACACCATACCCCAGCTTTGAGTTTCATTGTTAGTTTGGCTGTATCAGAAAAGCTTAGACTGACTCCCTCTTATTGTTCTCCCACCATTCACTGCTCAAAATTTTTTTCAATTTTTTTTTAAAATTTCTCAGGAACACTCTTAAACCATTGCTTTAGCTTTGACATTAAAAAGTAAAACATCAATACTTTATAATTTATAAAATGGTAAAATGGGTTTAACTTTTCATCCATTTTGTAACTTCTTTATAGAAGATTATTTTGTAGAATTTTTAACCTCGAAATCATAAGCTACCATGTGATTTTGGTTAAATTATTTAACGTCTTTGGGCTTCAGTTTCCTGATGTGTAAAATAGGGCATTGGATAAAGCCGGTGTTTCTCAAATAACCCTACCATTGGTGGTTACAGAGTTACTATCACTAAAATAGGAGGTGTTTATCCTTCTCCAAAGTTATAGGTTGTTAAAAGTATATGACATTAAATGGATAAAATGTCTCCTTCATTTGATTCCTACCTGTAATTTTTTTAAAGCCTGTTTCCCTTGGTACTTGTATCTAATAGAGCACACAGTTACATATTTGGTTTTAAAGTGTAATATATTTGATTCATGGAAGTCAGGAAAAGAGATCATGATGTTCAGTTCAGGTCTTTAATTTTTTCAAAATCTCTAGGTGATATGGTCTTTTCAACCATAACATTTTATGATTCTCTTTTCTAAATAAAAAATACAAAGGAAATAACCAGAATAAGCTAAAAACATTAAAATTGGTATGGTATAAGACACAATTGTATGTTTACATACCTGTAAAGAATTTTTACCATCTTGGTTATTCCAGGACTGTAAAATCATTCAAATACCCAAGGGTATCTAATTATTTTCAGTTATATTAGACCTGGATTCCTAGGTAGCTCAGTGGTTTAAAAAAAAAAATCTGCTTGCCAGTGCCGGAGCTTCACGGGATGTGGGTTTGATCCCTCCGAGAGGAAGATCCCCTGGAGGAGGACATGGCAACCTACTTCAGTATTCTTGCTGGGAAAATTCTATGGGCAGATTAGCCTGGTGGGCTACAGTCCATGGCATCACAAATAGTCGGACAAGACTGAGTACACATACATTCATTTGTTCATTCATTCATATTAGACTTTAATGGTAATGATTATATTTTGATGACTTATTTTTAAAATGGAGAGGCTGGAGGATGAAAGAATTGATGCTCAGACTATACAGACAGACATGGAAAGAACTGCTCAGGACTCTGTAGTTGAAAGTTACAGGTCATTTTTAAACTTTTCCCTTCTTTCTTTAAGCTGTAAAATGTGACAAGTTGGGAGTTTAAACTGCTCCTTTTCTGTGTTAATTATCTTTTGCTGATTAACAAATCATCCCAAATTTAGCAGTTTAAAACAATAAACATTATATTATCTAGTTTTTGAGATTAAGGATTGGAGATTGATTTACCTGCATGGTTCCTAACTCAGGATCTTTCATGAGCATGGAATCACCTGAGGGCTTGATTAGGGCTGGAGGGTTTGTGTCCTAGAGAGTTCAGTCACAGGATCGTTGGCAGGATGCCATTGTTCCTTGTCTAATGGGCCTCTCCACAGAGATGCTTCCTCAGATTGACCCAAAAGCAAGAGATCAAGCACTTTCTAAAGTCACGTATGATCACTTCAATTCTCTTCTCTTTGTTAGAAGTGAGCCATTAAGTTCAGCCTACACTCAAAGAGAAAGAGGGAAATTATATTCTACCTCTTGAAGGAAGGAATACTAAGGAATTTTCAGAAAAGTAGGTACTAAATGCATCATAACGGATAAACAAGCCTTGTTACTTTGGAGCTTGGGGAAGTGTTTGTGGTGTGGGGCCACCCAAAAGGGAGAGTCATGGTGGAGAGGTCTGACAGAATGTGGTCCACTGGACAAGGGAATGGCAAACTACTTCAGTATTCTTGCCTTGAGAACCCCATGAACAGTATGAAAAGGCAAAATGATAGGATACTGAAAGGGGAACTCCCCAGGTCGGTAGGTACCCAATATGCTACTGGAGATCAGTGGAGAAATAACTCCAGAAAGAATGAAGGGATGGAGCCAAAGCAAAAACAATACCCAGTTGTGGATGTGACTGGTGATAGAAGCAAGGTCCGATGCTGTAAAGAGCAATATTGCATAGGAACCTGGAATGTCTGGTCCATGAATCAAGGCAAATTGGAAGTGGTCAAACGAGATGGCAAGAGTGAACATCGACATTCTAGGAATCAGCGAACTAAAATGGACTGGAATGGGTGAATTTAACTCAGATGACCATTATATCTACTACTGCGGGGAGGAATCCCTTAGAAGAAAGGGAGTAGCCATCATGGTCAACAAAAGAATCCGAAATGCAGTACTTGGATGCAGTCTCAAAAACGACAGAATGATCTCGTTTGTTTCCAAGGCAAGCCATTCAGTATCACGGTAATCCAAGCCTATGCCCCAACCAGTAATGCTGAAGAAGCTGAAGTTAAACGGCTCTATGAAGACCTTCAAGACCTTTTAGAACTAACACCCAAAAAAGATGTCCTTTTCATTATAGGGGACTGGAAGGCAAAAGTAGGAAGTCAAGAAACACCTGGAGTAACAGGCAAATTTGGCCTTGGAATACGGAATGAAGCAGGGCAAAGGCTAATAGAGTTTTGCCAAGGAAATGCACTGGTCATAGCAAACACCCTCTTCCAACAATATAAGAGAAGACTCTACACATGGATATCACCAGATGGTCAACACTGAAATCAGACTGATTATATTCTTTGCAGCCAAAGATGGAGAAGCTCTGTACAATCAGCAAAAACAAGACCGGGAGCTGACTGTGGCTCAGATCATGAACTCCTTATTGCCAAATTCAGACTTAAATTGAAGAAAGTGGGGAAAACCACTAGACCATTCAGATATGACCTAAATCAAATCCCTTATGAGTATACAGTAGAAATGAGAGAGAAATTTAAGGGACTAGATCTGATAGAGTACCTGATGAACTGTGGACGAAGGTTCGTGACATTGTACAGGAGAGAAGGGATCAAGACCATCCCATGGAAAAGAAATGCGAAAAAGCAAAAGGGCTGTCTGAGGAAGCCTTACACACAGCTGTGAACAGAAAGAAGGGAAGCGAAAAGCAAAGGAGAAAAGGAAAGATATAAGCATCTGAATGCAGAGTTCCAAAGAATAGCAAGGAGAGAGAAGAAGGCCTTTCTCAGCGATCAATGCAAAGAAATAGAGGGAAACAACAGAATGGGAAAGACTAAAGATGTCCTCAAAAAAAAATTAGAGCTACCAAGGGAACATTTCATGCAAAGATGGGCTCAATAAAGGACAGAAATGGTCTGGACCTAACAGAAGCAGAAGATATTAAGAAGAGGTGGCAAGAATACACAGAAGAACTGTACAAAAAAGATCTTCACTACCTGGATAATCACAATGGTGTGATCATTCACCTAGAGCCAGTCATCCTGGAATGTGAAGTCAAGTGGGCCTTAGAAAGCATCACTACGAACAGAGCTAGTGGAGATGATGGAATTCCAGTTGAGCTATTTCAAATCCTGAAAGATGATGCTGTGAAAGTGCTGCCCTCAATATGCCAGCCAATTTGGAAAACTCAGCAGTGGCCACAGGACTGGAAAAGGTCTGTTTTCATTCCAATCCCAAAGAAAGGTAATGCCAAAAAAAATGTTCAAACTACCGCACAGTTACACTCATCTCACACGCTAGTAATGCTCAAAATTCTCTAAGCTAGGCTTCAGCAATACGTGAACTGTGAAGTTCGAGACGTTCAAGTTGGTTTAGAAAAGGCAGAAGAAACAGAGATCAAATTGCCAACATCCGCTGGATCATCGAAAAAGGAAGGAAGTTCCAGAAAAACATCTATTTCTGCCTTAGTGACTATGCCAAAGCCTTTGACTGTGTGGATCACAGTCAACTGTGGAAAATTCTGAAAGAGATGGGAATACCAGACCACCTGACCTGCCTCCTGAGAAACTTGTATGCAGGTCAGGAAGCAACAGTTAGAACTGGACATGGAACAACAGACTGGTTCCAAATAGGGAAAGGAGAACATCAAGGCTGTATATTGTTACCCTGCTTATTTAACTTCTATGCAGAGGACATCATGAGAAACTCTGGGCTAGAAGAAGCACAAGCTGGAATCAAGATTGCTGGGAGAAATATCAGTCACCTCAGATATGCAGATGACACCACCCTTATGGCAGAAAGTGAAGAGGAACTTAAGAGCCTCATGATGAAAGTGAAAGAGGAGAGTGAAAAAGTTGGCTTAAAGCTCAACATTCAGAAAACGAAGATCATGGTATCTAGTCCCATCACTTGATGGGAAATAGGTGGGGAAACAGTGGAAACAGTGTCAGACTTAATTTTTGGGGGCTCCAAAATCACTGCAGATGGTGATTGCAGCCATGAAATTAAAAGACGCTTACTCCTTGGATTGAAAGTTGTGACCAACCTAGATATTACTTTGCAAACAAAGGTCCATCTAGTCAAAGCTATGGTTTTTCCAGTGGTCATGTATGGATGTGAGAGTTGGGGTGTGAAGAAAGCTCAGCGCTGAAGGATTGATTCTTTTGAACTGTGGTGTTAGAGAAGACTTTAAGAATCCCTTGGACTGCAAGGAGATCCAACCAGTCAGTCCATCCTAAAGGAGATCTGTCCTGGGTGTTCATTGGAAGGAATGATGCTGAAGCTGAAACTCCAATACTTTGTCCACCTGATGTGAAGATTTGACTCATTTGAAAAAACCCTGATGTTGGGAGGGATTGGGGGCAGGAGACGAAGGGGACAACAGAGGATGAGATGGCTGGATGGCATCACTGACTCAATGGACGTGCGTTAGAGTGAACTCTGGGAGTTGGTGATGGACAGGGAGGCTTGGCATGCTGCAGTTCATGGGATTGCAAAGAGTCAGACACGACTGAGCGACTGAACTGAACTGAACTGAAGTGTTTGAGAGTAAAGGCTCTGGAGTTTGAGTTCTTGGGTTCAAATCCTGGCTCTGCTTCTGTTGAACACCATGACCTTGCTCAACATTCCTTATCTAAAAATGAGCACAGTGGTAATATCTGTTACAGAAATGTAAAGCAGAATAAGTGAAAAAATTGAAGGTAAAGCACTTACCCTGGTGGCTTTGATTTTAGTAAAAGTTATTATTTACCTTTTTTCCCTACTAGATCATAGCAGTACTTTGATACAGAGGATGTCATTCTGCAATGTTACGAGCAGGATATGAATTTGCTGTAAAGTTTCTATCATGCTAACCTAACTATTCTTACTCAATTTTTAAAATGCTGCTTATGAATACCTGCTTAATCTTTAAGACTTTAGAAATGCAGATGTATGTATGTGAATGTGTATATATACACACATATATGCATTATATACACATATTTTCACAGTCTGCATGGCTTTAGTGATATTGTATGGAAGAAATGCATTATATTTTAGTCCTGCCACATTTATATTTTAACATTTTACCATGTTGTTAAAACTTCTTTGAACATGTTTTTAATAAAACAATCCATTGAATTTCTTGGTTATTTCCTCAAGCTAGGCCCTGGAAATGAATTTTCTAGATCAGTATATATTTACCTCTTTAAGACTCTTGATATCTGACAGTCATTGCTTTCTTGAAAATGTGTACCAGTTTATATTTCCAGCAGCTATAACTTCTAAAATAGTAAAGTGGATTTTAACTTTTCATCCATTTTGTAACTTTGTCTCATCTTGCTTGTTATTCCTATTATATTGATGGCTTTTGAAAGCCTGGTTATAGGACCAAAACAGAATTGCATTAAACTCTAGGGAATTATGTTTCTATAAGAGCTTTACATATATAGGAATATTTTCTAGCCTTTCTATATAATTTGTATTAATATTTCATAAATATTATATATGTTTATATATTAACTGTGAAGTATCATGCAGAAATAGACACAGCTTCTGTTCCCTTGGAAGTTAAAATATAAGGCAGATATGGGTCTGTATAATTAAGATTCTGTTGTTGTTTAGTAGCTGCGGCCTGTCTGACTCTTTTATGACCCCGTAGACTGTAGCCCACCAGGCGCCTCTGTCCATGGAATTTCCCAGGCAAGAATACCGGAATGGGTTTCCATTTCCTTCTCCCAGGGATCTTCCCTACCTAGGGATCAAACCCACATCTCCTGCACTGGCAGGCAGATAATTACTGAGCCACTAGGGAATCCCCTTAATTAAGATATACCCAGAGTAAAATACACAGACACACACTGTTATCTTCCTTAAAAGATATACCTCAAGAAGCAAACTAAGATGAAAGTTATGTATGAGGCTTCAAAGTGGCTCCCACAGTGAGAAGATAATTTGTTTCCTTTTGAGCCAAGTCAGACTGTTGCCTCCAGAAAAAATAAACCTTTAGTTTACCTCACTCTCTTCCTTTCAAAACATATTAATATCTGTTGACTGATAAGAGTGGAAATTCGGGTTTGTTTTCAATTTCAGTGTTCTGTCTAAAGCTAGAAATTAGCTGCTTAGTATTCCTTATCATCCTTTCATCTGGAAACTCTGTTTATGATACTGCCTGTAGATGGATGTCCTTATTTTAAATTAACTAGAAATTAAAAAAAGCGACCAATCATACAGTTTTTTTGTCCAGTAGGTGGCAAGTTTACCTAACTACAGGAAAGAAATCGCTGTTTGGTTTAAGGGAAGGTTGTATTTTGGAAATGGCAGATAGGTTCTTTTTGGGGAGGCTGGGGATTATGGTGGTAGGACTAGGGGAAAGGTCCAAAGGAATCAATGAGTATTTAGAAGAAAAGAAAAAAGTCATGGACTGTGTAATCTACTCTGAAGTTGCACTGACATGTTGGGCAAATATTTGTAAAAGGACATTGTATTAGTACTACCACTGGAAAAAGTTTTTTCTGTAGTTATCAGCATAGTTCATTCAATCTAGATCATAAGAATTACACCTTGTTATTAAAAATAAGTAACAAAATTTTCTTTTGTTTATTCAGCAAATACTTTTTGAACACTTATTCCGGAGGGAGGCACTGTTTTATGTTTTGTGTAGAAACTATAGGGCAACTTTTTTTTTTTTTAATATTATGAAACTCTGAAACCAAGGAAGCATTGTGTGTGTGTGTGTGTGTGTGTGTGTGTGTGTGTTTAATGAAGCTTCATCTAAGTCATTTTATAGGCTTGATTTCTTGTGTTGTAAGTTTGTAGTCACTAAGTGGCAATTTAGCTCCTGCTTCTACTATATTTAAGTATGTACGTTATGTGCAATAAGGTTAGTTTTATCAAAAAGATCTTTAAAATTAAGTAGATGATGTGAAATACATTCGCTTCAGAATGGACCAACTATAAATATGAGGGTACATAAACTTCATGACTAGCAAACTTGGGGAGGATAATCTAATCTCTCAGAGGTTGGCATGTTCTGTTGTTTGTTAATAAACAGTTATCTAGAGTGCTAACACTTCTGCAGAGGGGAAGGGACAAAGTCGGTCCCTGAGAGTAACTGGATGCTCCTTATTTGTTCAAGGAAAGCTTTTATAATGTTTTCCGGGTATGACTTTTTTTAGTTGGTATTCTTGTTTTAAAACAAGTGCAGCCTTTCAAGTGAACAGGTTACATGTAGCATAAGCGTTGACACGGCCAAACAAGTTAAACAGCTACCTTTATTTACAGCTGCAGGACTAGGATTAGATCTCTTCCAGAAAGAAAATTTGATTAATGACTCTTTTCTAGAGTGGGGACAACTGCAGACTTTTCTTCCGCAGAGCGTGAAATGTGCCTCTTCCTGCCGAGGGGCCTCGTCCTAGCCGCGGCTCCCGGGGCGACTTCCAGCCTCAGGTGTCCCCTTCGGCTGCGGGCCGCGGCCGCTCTCCGGGGCGGGCGTCCGGGACTTCCTGTCTGGGCGCGGGGCGGAAGGATCGCGTTGCCAGCCGAGGCGGCCACCGCCGCCGCCGCCGCCCCTGCCGTTAGGTGGTGGGGTTTCTCAGCCCGGCGGCGGGAGGCGGGCCGGCCTCGGCTTCCTGTCGGAGGACGCGCAAGGATCTGGGCGTCTGAGAGTGTGAGTGCGTGAGTGTGTGTCGGCCACACGGCGTGTGTCTCCGGCCGCGGGTTCCGCCTCCTCCCCTGCCGCCGCTGCTCACGGTGTAAGTCAATGTGAAGCAGCAGCTCCAGCCCCGGGATAAACATGGCGACGTCTCTGCATGAGGGACCCACGAACCAGCTGGATCTGCTCATCCGGGCTGGTAAGGACAGGGGAACTTTACTCCGGTGCATCAGTGTAGCAGGAGAGGGGGTGCACAGGAGGCGGGGTGGCTCCCCTGTAGCGGTCAGTGCAGGGGGGACCATGTCCATCAGTCACTGGGGCGGCCGGGGGAAAGGGGGGTAGTGAATGAAGTAATGGAGGCGACGAATCAGGAAGTGATCACCTTGGAGAGTAACCTGCTTCGAATCCGGCGCTGTCGCTTCAGGGTGGGTTTGTGGAGCAGCGGCGGCAGCTGCCGGGCGGAGCGCTGGCAGCGGGTGCCGGGGAACGGAACCGCAGTTAAGTTGGGGACTCGGGGGCGGACGAGTTGTGCGCTTCACCCCAGTTGCTGAGGAACCAGGAAGTGAGTGAAGCTGTTGTCTCCCGGCAGCGCCTGCCACGCTGTCTGACCCGAGAGGCCGCTACTGCCCGCGGTCGGGGGCGGCCGGCTTCTCGGGTGGACGCTCGCCACTCCCGCCCTGTCCTTCTTTCAGACTTGGTCCACAAATCCTCGACTTCCGCATGGACGAGGCAGCCCCGGGCCATGTCCGGTAGATCGATACGCGCCAAAAAAAAAAAAAAAACCAAAACCTCTGACCCTCGTCTTCACATCTCCACCTTGTGCGGTCTCAGGAGTAACGGTTCTGGAAAGGGTCACTTAATAACGTGGAGCGGCCCGGGGTGGTGTTTCTCTCAAGGGCCCGCCTCCCTTTCCTCGTTTAGTGGGCGGCAGTGGAGAAGTAGGTTTATTCCCTTTCCCTCGTGGGTTGTTTTTTTTAGGGGGGGAGAATAGAAAAGACACGGAACGTATTTTGTACCCCTGCCCCGGAGCGTTGGGGCGTCAGAGAAGAACGTTTATTTTGGTAAACAGTGGGTGAAGGTGGGGCGGGCGGGAGGGAGTCTTGGCCCTAGGGAAGTCTCCGCAAGGAATTGCCCCCCTCTCCCCTCCCCCCCAAGCCTCCCACCTTAGCGGAAGCGCCTCGGAGAGGACAGAACGGACGGGATTGACAGCTCTCTGGTTCCAATCTGCTCGCTGAGTTGTTCCAAATAAGAACGTTGGTTTCTGGGGGCGGGACTCTGGGCCCGCGCTGGGCCAATGAAGATTGGGCGGGAGTGAAGCTGACAATGTACGCATGGAATTGGAGGGAAGAGGAGTGTAAACACGGAAGTGGCCGCGGGGGTGGGGGATGTGCAGCGCCACTGCTGCAGCGGAAGGGCACGGACTTAAGTTACATAGAAAAAGCAGCTTTACTTAATAGCAGACAGCGCAGTGAGAGTCCTGAATAGGCGTAGCAGTGGTTGAGTACGATTTACTTACTGTAGTGAACATAAATATTCCTTTCCCTGGGTTTTGTTTCATATCGCCATCGATGGGAATTGGAAGATGGGGAATAGTCATCGAAGAGCATTGCTGGGAAAGGTCTTACCGTCTGTTTTCCATCCATTGTTTTTAGGTAGTGAAGTTAGTAGTTTGGTTGGGGAAACTTTCAATTCGGTTGGGAGAAATCATAAATGTATATTTAACAGAACTTAATCTTTAAAATGTAACACTGCACAGCCCCAAAGAAAAATCACAGTGAGTAGTGATGAAAGCACATTTGACAGTTATTTTCTAATTAGAGCAAGATCATAAATATTAGTGAAAAAGGGGCAGAGTACAATGAAAACTTGGTCCCTTTGTGTAAGTTCAGTCTATTAATAATACTGTTTGAATTAAGGGATGGAATTTTTGGCTTTATATTATTGGTACTAACAATACTTTTGTTTAGGTCAGTCTTGTTGGTCGTGTACCTTTTCAGAAACGTTCCTAGTGGTTATGAGAACTTTAGGATAGTCCATGCAGTTAGAATTTTTAAAAATACTGTGAAGATAAGAGGGCTTGATTTTGCCAAGAGAAGATCCTTTTTATAAGCTTTTGGCATTATCAAAACCGAATGTGATCTGTAGATATTTTGCTAGGAGTGGATACATACAGTCTACAGTTTTAAAAATACAAAAGTTTTATCTTCTTTGGACGAGATTTTTTTTTTTAAGTGAAATGCTGTTTTCCAGTTCTGCTGCATTTCACAAGTATATACAAATTTTACAAGTGAAGTTTGTGACAATAGTGTTCTGTGAAGAATATATTTTAATACAGTTGTTTTCAAATATTCCCTCAGTCATGTTCATGTAATCTGAAATTCCTTTATAAACTCTGTTTTAGAAGGAAATTTGAGACAGGTTTGCTAGTTTATCCAAGGTTTATTCATTGAAAAAGTTGGGGAGGAAATGTGACCTGGAAAATGAAGAATCATGGATCTAAATTTTATTGCTGCCAGTTTCCAATAATGTTGGGAGAGTAATGTTAAAAGGGTTTGTATTTGTAAATGGACATAATGATACTTTTATTCCCTTGATCGAAGTCATCAAGTGTTAGAATTATTCCTCACAAAGCTTTACAGTCTAATTGAGGAGACGGGTGAAAATTTATATAATACATAAATGTTAAATTTAATTACAGTGATTGCTATATGGGTTTATGATAAGTGTAGAATAGAATGATAGTAAGGAAAACTTTTAGAGGAGATAAGCTTTAAACTGAGTATTGTTAGCATAACTGTTGTTTCTAAGTAGGTACAAAGCACTTAGAATTACCACTACTATTATATGTTAAGATTTTAGAGGATATATTTTTGCTTTTATTTTCCTCCTTTAGAGACTTAACTGTCAACTTTAGCTATCAACTTCAGCTTTAGTTATCAACTTCAGCTTTAGTTATCAGTGTTTATGCTGTCAGAGGTGTTTGAATGAAGAATGAAGTAAATATAAATACACTTGTTTATTAAAAATAACTTTCATTTTAACATACAAAATACTTCTTTTTGGTAAAGACTTGACATACTTTATTAAAAACTTTCACTGGCAATATGATACATGAGAAAGAGTCTTGACCCTGAGGTCAGGAGATACGGATCTTCATCCAGCTGTCACTAAACTGCTCTTTAAAGCTTCATTTTCTGTAAGAGAACAGGATTGACTAGGTGATCTCTACTAACTTTTAAAGCTCTAAAACTATAGGCAGCTCAGATATATTTAATGGAAAGTGAAGGTTCTCATTTTTTTGGATTTATTTACACCATGTGAGTGAATTTGTCTAAGGTCATTATGTAATGGCGAGGTTAACTTCTTTCACCAATCTTTGTAACAAACTGGAGCTTGAGGTTGTGTGTGTATGTTGAATAAGACACAAGATATAGTTTATTTAATAATATAGACCCATTTTTAGTCTGTAAGGAAAAATAAGTATTCCTTAATATTTATGCAAAAGCGTTGTGTACATGTGGTCTGCATTTTTTTAAGACTGCAAAGAGTTTAAAATATTCTCCCTTATCATGTACATACATTCCTTGACTTTTTTTTTTTTTTCATCTTTTTTTGAGAAATTGAAAATTGGGAAAGTGGAGAATTAGAGAATTGAGAAATAGGTTAACCAAAAGTATTGTTCTGCTTTAACTGAGCTATTGAAGGGAAGGGGGGAGGGGGAAATTTTTCTGGAAATGCAGCCTAAGTATTTTCCCGGACAGAAGAAATCTGTCTAGTTTGTCAAAATTCATCATGAAATTTGAACTTGAAAATCTAATTTATTATAAACAGGAATACCTAGTATCAACCTTGAAAAGATCATTAATTTGAAAAAAAAAATTAGCAGGCAGTGAAAAAATGAGGGCCTGTGTTGAAATAAAATTGGAAGAATGGCATTAATTTTTTAAAAATTTATTTGAAAATGTGTTTAAGAAATTACTCTTCAGAATTCATTGCAGCACTAGTACTAAAATTCATAAAAAATTGAGTTAAAGAGTAAGTTATCAATATGTAAATAGTCATTCCAGGTAGTTCAACATCAATTTCCTTTAGGGACAAATTTAACTGGTGGAAAGGGGCAGGCAGGAGAGTGTTTCTGATTTTTGAAAAGTTAAAAAAAAAACCATGTGCAAGTAAGTTGACAAAATACTATTATACTTACGGAAATGGTATCATAATTTTTTGTCCACACATTGATTTTATGTTTAGAAGCTAAAACTTACAGAAATATGAGGATAGAATTTGGGTGTTCTTAATTACGTTTGATTTTAAATTATACCTGTGGTTCTTAAAAACTGAAATTCCTGGGAGTCTGCCCAGACTCTTTCAGGGGAGTCTGTGCAATCAAGTTATTTTCATAATAACACTAAGACATGTGCCTTTTCACTTTTACGAATGTTCACAGGAGTTTTCTAGAGGCTACATGGCTGGGATGTAACAGATGAAATGAAGAAGCAAGTATAAGAGCCCCAATGTTTTCTACTGTGTATTAAAAAGATTTGCAGAAATGTGAACTAAAGCTACTCTTTAAATTTTTGTTTTTAAGAAAAAGTTACTTTTTATAAAAAATGTAGAAGATTTTTTAGTTTTAATTTCAAATAGGATAAATATCTAAACATGAGACTTACATAAGAGAAATCTTCTTTGTGGTCCTCTCTATGAGTGTAAAAAGATTCTTTGACCAAAGATGTTTTCAAATAGCTTTATTTAGTTTAATTAGTCTACACTTTCAGTACCATAGTGACTAGCCTTATTTGGTGATTGAGTGTTTGAAATGTGATGGATAAACCAAATTTTCAGTTTTATTCAAACATAACTAAAACAGTAGAAAACTTCTTGACCATGTAAATTTCTTTTACATGTTGAAAAGGCAATGTTTTTGAATATACTGGGTTAAATGAAAAGTACTAATATCACTTTCTACTAACTTTTCTCAATGTGGCTGCTGGACATTTAAAAATTACATGTGGCTCTTGTTATCAGACAGCTCTACTTTAGAAAATTATTTTATTCTCTTTCCGTTCTTAACCTTATAATCAAGCTGTAGGAAGTCAAAGGGGCACAGGTGTAAAGATGGAGACCTTTACCTTGTCTCCTTTTCAGTGTGTTCATTTGTGTGCTTTACTCATCTGTTACTGTTACAGTCCTGGGACTTCAGAGAATAAGCTGTGGTAAGTCAGGTGTGGTAGCTGAGTGATGGCCTTGTAAATACTAGTTTATGGTCTTGTAGGGGAATACCACTATCACCTAATGAAGTGTTTTCTAATTTTTTCCTTTGGCTCTCAAACTGCTGTTAATTTTTATTTTTGACTTTTAAAAACATTGTTATGAGCTAGGTCTATTGCCAGCATTCTCTTCTGCAAAGCTGAGAGGTATGTCTCTTGTCAGACTTAATTACCAAGTTTGGTATTTAGTAACAGCTGTTGAGTGAGTCTGGAATCGTCTACCATACAAACACCAGTTGATTAGAAAGCTAGAAATGGAACAAGACTCTTACCAATAGTAAAGGAGGGCATAAGCAAATTTAATTTTGACATTGATTGAAATAGTTTTGAAATTTATTTGATACATTTAGTTTTTCAAGGAATGTTGACCAGCAACCTAACTACTAGTGGTAACTAGTTGATGTGCCTGTCAGATAACTTTTTGCTTCATTGTTTCTATTTTAACTCCCATAAATTTAATACATAGGCCTAGAAAAACACCAGTAAATCAAGTTTTAAGTAAGAGATAATAATTCTTAGGTGTCACTTGTAAGTTTGCTTACTTTGATGGCACAATACTGTTTTATTTACCTTAAGAATTGTGCAGAATTTTAGTTGTATTTAAATTATTATTTAGTTATATTTGTATTCAAATTGTATTTGAATTACTGATAAGAATAAAATAGTATTGAAAAGTTTTCAGTTATTACGGAAACTTGAATAGGAAAAATATTTCTTAAATTTCTGTTACCAAAAACTACTTGTTGACTTACATCAACAAAAGAGTAAAAGGAGATAGTGTTCTCTTTTAACAAAATGGATTAAGTATTCATGGAAACTGTCAAATTATTTTGCATCTTTGTTTTGAAATATTTTACTCCTGTTTATCTTTTCGATACTTTCTGAACTGTTTGTATAAGCTTCATGAGGCCAGAGATCTTTCCACACCTGTATCTCAGGTTTGTAGCACAGGGTAGATCCTGAACAATCATTTAGTGACTGTACATAGAGTATAAGATCTGATCATTAGTTCATAGAGAATTTATGCATTTTTAATATTCTTCTTAAATTTGTATGTTTTCTCGTTATTTTACTATGTACATGTACAATATTTTAGGGAAATAATATTTTGAACTTAGAAAGGGGAGGTTGAGGTGGAAATAAGAGCTAGGAAATTTTCACTGACATAACTAACATGAAATCATGGTTTTGAAAATATACCTCAAGCTATGTAGGAATTCGGGGCAGTATAATATGTAACTGTTGGGAAATTTTGTTTATAACAAAACATTAAAATATCTGGTAAGATTCTATTGCTGTATTATTATCAAATACTCAGAGCTCTAACTTTAATATGGTAGAGTTTTAGGCTGTGCCTTAATACAATTACATAAGGAATTAGTTTACCCAGGGTAGTTTATTAATAGCACCTCAGACGACAGCTAAATTGCAACACAAGCAGACTTTAAAGAGAATGAAGTTCTTAGAATAAACTTTAAAACCCTGAAACTGCTTCCCAAGGTTCTTTAATACACAGGAGTATTGTAGGGAGGAAATTTGGAAAAAAAAAAATACTTGAGAATGGTAATACATTTTATACTTACTAATAGTAAGTTTCTTAAAGTTGAGCTAGAAGGACTGATTGAATCCTCTGCTTCAGTGAAGCTGCAGATAAGAGTAAGCAGGGTCACCTAAAGATAGATTTACTTAGAGGTTTGGCTGCCTCTCTGGAACTGTTTAGCTTTGAGCAGATTTCCATAAATGGAAAGAGCAACTGGAGAGACTCGGTACCTTGGTTGAGAGTGTGGATGATGTGCAACAGGTGGTAAAGCAGTCATTGGATTTTTTATAAATGCTCTCCAAATGACTGGTGTTTAAGGCTGAGGCCTTAGCACTTGGTGAATTTTGAAACTAAATGAAAAAGTCTTTTTCAAGTAAAAGCTTACTAGAAGTAATTTTAAAAGATGGTTATCTTTAGTGTGTAGAACTTGTGAATTTATAATGGTTTTATGAAATTTGTATATTTCTTTTAGTCCTTGAGAGGACATCTTGAGAAAGATCTATCAAATTAGAAACTATTAAACATAGTTGTGTTTCAGAACCTCTTACAAAGTAGAATTTCAGTATTTCAAATCAGGATGTGAAATTAATACATCATTAGGATAATGAGTTTGTGCTTGGATTGCTACTTTTCCTGTAAGGTCTGTAGGTTGTCCTTAACTTTAATAAATAAAAGAAATACTTACATACCTACTCTATGAAGAGTCTATGTTAGGAACTGTAACAGATATAAAGATGATTGAGACAGGCCTCCCTTGGGCTTCCCTGGCAGTCGGTGGTTAAGGCTCCATGCTCCCACTGCAGGTGGCATGGGTTTGATCCCTGGTCTGGGGACTAGGATCCTGGATGCCATGCCATGTGGCTCAAAAGCTGGGGCGCATGGAGCTAGCCCTCCCTGATCTCATGGAGCTTATACTCACACAGAAATGATAAGAAAGTATCACCATTTATTAAATTCTTAAGGAAATCACTGCATTTAATTCTCAAAACTGTATGAGGTAAGTGATATTACTATTTAGTGAAAGAGGAAACTGGGCCATACAAGGATTTAAATTACTGGCTTTAGGTTACAGCAATAAGTGGCAGAAACTAGAACCAAAGCTTTTTCACAAATAATTTAATCAGCAAAGCATAAAGTAAGTGTTAGAGAAGTTACAAAAAGTGGCAGAATTAGGAAAGGCTTCATGAAGGCCGGGGTTGGGTGGGGGGGGGGTGGGGGGGGTGGATAGGAGCACTCTCTTTTGTCTTTCTAAATTTCTTGGGTGAAACCCAGCAAAGGCCAGTGAAATCTTGAAGAAAGCAGATAATTGTGAAGAAAATTTCTAAGTTCTCTGGTGCAGTCACCAGGAGGGTTTGTAAGAATTGAACTAATTCATTAAAGTAATTTAGAAATACGAGTCTCTGACCGATTCTGGTAGGTGTTAATCCCCGATTTTAGTAGCAATATGTTAAAATTACAATAGACTTCATAGGATTGTTAATCTACAGCTATCCTCCCCCCCCACCCCAAGTTAGTTTTGGCCTAAAATTGATACAGAGTTCAAATTTCAAGAGTCTGTCTGTGTTTTCCTTTGGATAAGATTCAGAAATTTCTAATTAATCTCAGTAGTTGCTTTGCAGTCAACATTCATTTTATAAATGGCAGGTTTGTTTTAGTTTTTAAATTATTTCTGTAATTTGTATAGACTAATATGTATTAATGGCTTATTTAGAGTTATGAACTAAACATGAACATTTAGTTCAGTAATGTGTTCAATGCATTTTTATTGAGTGGAACTTACTTTCCCTCCAGTGGAAGCATCAGTTCATAGCAGTAATGCACACTGTACAGATAAGACAATTGAAGCTGCTGAAGCCCTGCTTCATATGGAATCTCCTACCTGCTTGAGAGATTCAAGAAGTCCTGGTATGTGAACTGTTCTTTATTATATTAAAGATATATCATTTCATGTATCTAGAATAACAAAAAATTTTTTTAATCCAAGGGAATTGTTGTTCTCAAAGTCTATTGTACATAAATATCTATGACAGCAGTAACTAGTCTTTACCTGTCAATGTTCAAAAGTCTTAAGTGCTTTAAATACTTAATTTTCAAAATAATTGAATCAGAAGGTGCCCACTGAAGACAGATAAGTGTGAAATTGCTGTTTCTGCTATTGTGTCTTATTTCTTTAACTCTCGGTAAATGAAACCTTAAGAGCTTGGCTGGAGAATGGCCCATGGAAGCTGTTGCCACCTGTGGCCACATCGAGTCCTTCCTTCAGTGATAACGGGCAGTAGTTCTGGGACTACTCCCTGGAAGAGAGAGGTGGCAGTGTCCACCTCTCTCTTCACACTCCCTTCAGGCTTCAGGTTTTCCATTGGTTTTGGTCTCTTTTTACAGATTGCCTTTGAGAATCTTTTTGTCCCTAATTTTAATGTCCAAATGTTAATTTGACTTAATATGGTAAGATTGACCCTTCTTTTAGGGATTTACAGTAAATACTAAGATCAACTGTACTTTTTAGAGTAGTAATCCTGTGTGTTATTCAGGGATATGAGAAGAAAATCAGTGCATATTGGTCAGTGTATTAATCTATAGTAGTATGTATTAATGGAAATGGAAATGTCATATCCTAGTTACTCAGGCACATTGAAAGGAAGCCAGAGCAACATTATTGTATGTAATAGAATACTAAAAATATGTGTGCAGCATTTCAGTGACCCAAAATATTAGGGACTGTTCCGTTAAATAAAAGATTGAAAGATGGTACTCATTTGGCTATAATGAGCAGGTTTTCTTTTCATATTTAAAATGAACTGTAGGAACTTCCCTGGTGGTCCAGGTTAAGACTCACCCTTCCAATGCAGAAGGTACAGGTTTGATCCTGGTGGGCAAACTTAAGATCTCACATGCCTCGGGGTGCGGCCAAAGGTTATTTAAAAAAAAGAGAGCGAGCGCCATAAGTGCCTGCTTTCACTGAATACGCTTCTGTTATTTTAATGTTATACCAGGTGTATGTTTTACCTTGTTAGAGAATAATGATGAGTAAGTAGAAGGAAAATAATTATTAACTCAGTTATACTGTTTTATTTTCAACTGTTTTCCCAATTGTCAAAATGATACAGTCTTTTACCATGAACTTGAAAGTATCTAAAGTGTGAAGCAAGGGGGTTGACTCTCATGATCTCCCCCTTTACCCAGAAAAGATTAACATTTCCTTCAGGTCGAGTTTCTTTGCATCTATTTACTTACGTACTTTAGATCATATTGTATATTCAACAAATTAACCTCAAGTTCTTACCCTGCTTTGATGAATTCTTAGTAACCTCACCTTTGCTAAAAATTGAATTGTCCATGCTAAGAGGCATTAATGGGGGTGGGAAATTTAAATTTTTCAACTTTTTTTTATAGTGGAAGTGTTTGTCCCTCCTTGTGTATCAACTCCAGAATTTATCCATGCTGCTATGAGGCCAGATGTCATTACAGAAACTGTAGTGGAGGTGTCAACTGAAGAATCTGAACCAATGGATACCTCTCCTATTCCTACATCACCGGATAGCCATGAACCAATGAAAAAGAAAAAAGGTATGGTGTGTTTACAAATTTCTGGGAATTTGGGTGAAATTTTTTCTAGTATCTTTTTTCTCCATCAAGAGAGATGGGAAATATTTGCTATGTTTATGATCAATGTTATACTGATTAGATACTCTCAAAAAATTGAGATTTTTAATTGTGTCTTTTAACATGTTCATAGTGTCTAAGGGAGTTTGTATTTGAGCCCTAAAAGTAGTTGCCCCAAAATGAGATTATAGTAAGAGCTTGATACACCAAAGGGGTCCATGGGGTTGCAGAGTCAGACAGGACTGGGCGACTGAGCAACACAGAAGGAAGATCAGGGCGTCGCTGCACATCTTTCTACTTTCTGATCCTTTTAGGCACTTGGTTACTTAAAAATATTCTTGACTCTGTTTTTCCTAACCTTATCTTCCTACTCTTTTGTGGACATTAAGATAAAAAGCCCAATTTTCTTCCCCACAGTCTTTGGCCTTAAAACACCAAGATTGCCTGTAGGGAATTCTCAGGGGACTAAACTCACCATTGGGTAAAGAGCATTTCCACTTACTCTTTGACTCCTGCTGAAACCTGTGTTTATCTGATCCTGGGGAAATGCCCCAGTCCATCTCCAGCATCCTGAGTGGGTTCTTTCTGTTTGAATCAAAGGTAAAACTTGAAAGAAGTGAAATTCTGTGTAAATTCTCACCTAATTCCGCTTTGTTCTCTGCTCTTTCTGCACATTTGGTGGGGGGGGGGGGGGGTGGATAAAATCAAAGGCAAAAAATAAGGGGGAAAGTTGTATTAGAAATAATGGTATTATCTAATCATTTATTAGGTAGCAGTATTTCAGATTGCTATGATGTTCATAGGTCTGTGCCTCATTGCTATGAGGGACACAACAGAGAAAAACACAGTTGCCTTCTCTCTTATAGATTATATATGTATTTGAGATAAGGCATGGATGAGAGAATTTAGAAGGAAGAATTACTTTGCGCTGTAAATGTTTAAACAAAAGGCATACATGTAAATAACCCTGTTTACACACTGCCTACTGTAGCCTTTGGCTGGTTGTATCTTATGCAGACTGTTACAAAATACCTAAGAAAATTTTAGATTTACATGAAGAGAGAAAAGACTATGAAAAGCTGGGAGTATTTCGGGAGCCAAGATCTCTAGATAAATAGGTTGATCTGTGTACATGGTGGTATGGTATAAACCAGAAAATAATTTGCCAATTTAATTCTAATCTTGTGTATTTGAAAATAGGTGGTCTTAATGAATGACAATTTAAAAATTACATATAACACTACCAGTTATTCATTTGTGGTTAAGGACATTTGGGACATAGAAAGTTAGGTAGGTTATTTTTAATAGTAGGGCCTTATTTTTATTTCTAGAGCTTTTAATATACTAATGTGCATTATAAATCTCCAAGAGATGATTACGTGCAGTTCTGAAAGTTAATTTGACTGTAGAACCCTTTTCCTACTGATGAATAACCTATTTGTCAAATAACATGATTTGGGACATGCTGCTTTATAAGAAAACAAGCCTTTGGGGACTATTAAGGAGTTGGGCTTTTGTGCTTGAATTTAGGAGACAGAGAAGATGTTGGGTCTTATTACTGACTGCATATTTTGTACATATAAATAGTATTTAAATTAAGAAATTAAGCTCTATTTTTAAATAGGATACTGGTAAACTTAGTTTTAATTTTTGCCAAAACATACTTCTTATTGATTAGAATTACCATAATGAAATCCTAGAGTATGATAGCTGTGCTTTTTCAAATATACATTAGGGCATTTTAATGTAGCTCTAGATAATCCTTGTTAATGAAGAGTAGAGACATCAGAAACCCCAGGTGTATGGCAATCACCAAATTAGTAATATTATACTTACTATTCCCAGTCTCATTCTTGAGACTTCGCTTGCCTGCCAGTGTTCATCCTCCAGTGCTGAGGGGTGAACACAGCACATTTCAGAAACACTCCTTCCTTTCTGTAGAGAAGCGTAGCTCTTGCTTTTCTATTCATTGTGGCTGTTGGACTGTCTGAGCGTGGCTTAGGGCAGAAGTGAGTGAGGAGAAACAAAAGGGGACAAACATTTCTTAGACATATAAAGCAATTACTTGGAAGATTTTTTTTTTTAATCTTTATACCTGCACGTTGAGGTGGGGAAATTTATGCTTAAATTCTGGTGGATTGATTGGCTCAGAGCAGTAGAGAGTGTTTAAAATAATATTTTTTACTTTTCCTCATTTGAGCTCAAAGGGCTTCGCAGATTATCAGATCTTCTGCAATAGGTAGGTAAAGCTTTTTCTAACAATTCTGTAGAACAGAAAACAAAAGTTTATACTAGAATGTGTTTCCATTGCTACATTATTGGAAAAGGTTAGCAAATTGAGGCTGTGACCATGTAAATAATAGGTTAGTAGTACCTGACTTGCCATATACATTGATTTTACTATCAACGAAAAGAGGGGTCGCAGAGTCGGACACGACTGAGCGACTGAACTGCTGTAATTTATATTGCAGAAGTGCTTTTAATGTTCCTTTTAAAAGCAGCTTTTATATACACAGTATATTAATCCACAAATTAGTGTCTAGTTTCATAAATAATGTGTTACCAAAAAGCCTGCTATCACGTTTCTGTTATTTTTCCTGTTTTCCATGTATGGTTTCAATATGTTCTTTTTTCAGTTGGCCGTAAACCAAAGACTCAGCAGTCGCCAATTTCCAATGGGTCTCCTGACTTAGGTATAAAGAAGAAACCCAGAGAAGGAAAAGGTAATTTGGGGAGGGCTGTTTTGTAGGCGAGATGGATATATTTTTTTCCCCCCAGTCAAGTACATTTGTAGGAAAATTACTTCTAGTACGCACTGTAGTGCTGTCTTGGATTGTAATTCTTAATCAAGGGTGTATGAGCATCACATGGGGAGCTTTTTCAAACTTATCTCTGCCTGGTCCTCACCCAGTGAGATACTGTAGGGAGTGAAGCTGGGCAAGCATTTGGATTTGGAAAAGGCCCTAAGTGCAGTCTGATGCATACCTGTGTTGTTTTGGATGATGTGCGTATGTTTACACCCATCCTCTTGGAGAGTCAAATGGAGTCACTTACATTTGAGGTTTACAAAACTAAGACTTCATTTCTGATACATACTTTCTTAACTGATAGAAGCAAGGTGCATTTACTTTTCCAACCAACACATTTCAGTCATGTCAGTAAGGATGTCTAAACAAAAATTTGACGTATTTTAAAAAAAACTGATGTGTATATTGAATTTGTATATTCTCTTTAAAAGCAAAAATAATAAGAAGCCTTCTACATTGTCTGCTCTCTTAATTTGTTGGATTAAGTCTTTAATAAAAAAATTAAGTCAGTAAATCTACCAAGAAATTTGGTTAGATTTTTAAAAATCCAGTTATGTAAACCTCCATTTACTTAGGAACTGTTATTCAGTTTGGGACAAGTTTAGGATAGTTTTATTTTCTTCTCCGTCTTTGGTTGTTTTTTACATTCCTAACATCTTAGGTTTTATCTTTTAATTTGTATTGAAAACGTTAAAACTTTATTAGTAGTAAGTGTTAGAAATTTGAACTGTAAATATACAGTTACTATTGTTTTTATAATTACTCCCATCATTAATGGTATCTCATATTCAAAGACCTTATGTTTACCACTAGAAAAAAATTTTCAGTCAAAATCATCTTTCATTAAAATTTCAGTTTTGTATTATTAAACCTGAGGCAATATGTTGTGTGAAGATTAAAGTCGTTACAGTCACACCTGGATTAAAAATCCAGTCAGTGCTTCGTCTGCTGCGAAATTATGATGTCTGCATAGGCTCCATGAATACCTTGTTTGATAAAGAAGGCTTCTCGTTATGAATTCTGTTTTCCTTAAAACCAGAAATAGAATTGTTCATTTTAACTTAGGGATGATAACTGGAGTGAAACAGTTAAAGATAATCTGAAGAATGTCAGTGGGTCTAACTATAACTAATTCATTAGACACAGGAGCATTCAGATCCCTACTATGTACAAGGTATTGTCTGTTGTACAAAAATTTCTTCTAGAATGAGTTCTTATAATCTCCAGGTCATAGACAGAATAAAAATCCCCAGCTACACCTCTTGATTCAGTTGAGACTGATGTAGTTGAAAGTTGTGATTTAACACTGAGAGTTTTTAGGTATTGACACTGATGTAATAGGGCTTTGGAGATACAAATGTAATAACATTGTAAAGTTGAAGATTAATCTTTTTTAGGTCAAGAGAATGCACACAGGGCCCAACTATGGGTTAATGGATTTATTGAATTTTCGGGGAAATTACAGGATGAAAATGAAATGCTAGAGGAAGAGCATCAGTGTTTAGATTGAGTAGTGGAAGCCTCCCCACCCCAAGGTTCTTCTCATATAGCTTGTAACTTGGATCTGAATTTTTGAGGATAGTAAAGGGTTAGTGAGCAGGAGCCTAGAGATGACCCAGTGGCTCAGTGGTGGCATATGTATTCTAATCTGCTTCTCAGGACTCTCTTCTATTCTTTCATCAGTTTACAAACCGTACCTAGAGGTTTATGGAGGGAATAAAGAAAAACAGCAGCCTGTCTTTAGTCTTCTCATAACACTGCCCACTACTCCTCCCCACCCTTCCAAAAAAAGAAAAGAGTG
Source organism: Budorcas taxicolor (assembly GCF_023091745.1). Lineage (NCBI taxonomy): Eukaryota > Metazoa > Chordata > Mammalia > Artiodactyla > Bovidae > Budorcas > Budorcas taxicolor. The sequence continues at coordinate 93,953 of NW_026292184.1, read as the reverse complement.
ATGCTCTCTTCTCTTTGGGACTAAGTTCCTTATTTTACCTACCCACATTCCTTCCTTTCCTTCTGGTATGCAAATCTTAGCCATCTTCCAAGACTTAATGTCTTACCAATCCACTTTATTTTCACTCCTGAGATCCCAGACATTATTTTCTGTTGTTTAAAATTGTGCATGGCCTTATGATATAGTTTATATTGTTTCAAAACTGTTATTTATTTCTTGAATTGTTATTCACTAGACAACACAGTTTGACACTGTACAAATGATTGATAATATAGTCAAGTATTTAATGGCAGACTCTTAGTACATTTGTTCTTTACCAGTAGTAAATTGATTTTTTTATTCAGCTTAAGTAAATACTTGCTTTTAGTTATGTTGATGAATTTTTAATCAGTGTCTATAATTGTTTTCAAAGGAAACACAACCTATTTGTGGGAGTTTCTTTTAGATCTACTTCAAGACAAAAATACTTGTCCTCGATACATTAAGTGGACTCAGAGAGAAAAAGGCATATTCAAGCTTGTGGATTCAAAGGCTGTCTCTAAGCTTTGGGGAAAGCATAAGAACAAGCCAGACATGAATTATGAAACTATGGGACGAGCTTTGAGGTAAGAACACAAGAGTTTTCAAAGAAAACTTAATGTATCTCTTAATACTTAATACTGTCTATTAATACTTAAAGTGCATGAGAGTGCTCAGTTGTGTCTTAACTCTTTGCAACCCCATGAACTGTAGCCTGCCAGGCTCCTCTGTCCATGGAATTCTCCAGGCAAGAATACTGGATTAGGTTGCCATTTCTTCCTCCAGGGGATCTTTCTGACCCAGGGATCAAAACCAGGTCTCCTGTGTCTCCTGTAAGGTAGATTCTTTACCACTGAGCCACCTGGGAAAGCTGATGTTTAAAGAGAAGCTCTTAAAATCTCTTACTTATTATAGCTTTTAATTTTAATTTGGGTGGATTTTCTAGAGGAGCTTCTTGGGTTTGGAGGCAGATGGAGAGAGAGGTTTCGTCTAGATGACTAAAATTTGAACACTATTGGAAAATCCATTTGTGGAAAATGTGTGCCTTTAAGAAAATTAAACCCAAATATAATAGAGTTTCCAAACTGTGAATTTGTTTTTTAGTTCCTGCAAATTTGTTATAATGGATTTATTGTGATACGAAAATTTTAAGTTTTGTCAGTTTGAGGAACCCACGTAACTTTGTAATGTACACGGCTTATTCTAATTAAGGGAACCTGTAAATGAACATAGTTTATGTGACAGTATTCACATATGCCACAAATTCATTTTTACTAAGTATGGTTTAGGCAATTTTTCCACATAATACCAAGTTGCTTTTATAACCTAAGTAAATCAGAACTAAATTGTTAGCAGAATCTGTAAAATCCAGTTGTCCCTTAGTAGTATCTGAGGGGTATAGCTCCAGAACCCTCCTTGGATACCAGAAATTCATGCATGATCAAAATCCCTCATATAAAGTGGGGTAGTGTTTGCTTGTAACCCACTTATATCCCCCATATCCTTTACATCATCTGTCGATGATATAATACCTAACACAGTATATATGCTATCTAAGTAGTTGCTATCACATGGCAAATCCAAGTTTTGCTGTTTGGAACTCTTGTGGAAATTTTTTCTCCGTGAGCATTTTCAGTCTGTGGTTGGTTAAATCCATGGATGAGGAACTCATAGATATGGAGGGCCAACTGTACAATAATATATTCTGTATTTAGGTTAAATGCCTTGCTTTAATAAAAACAGTGAGCTTTTAGCTAAATCACAGATTTCAAGGTTATAGGACATATGGTACCAAGTTCTAATTTCATAGCTACTTCAAATTCTTACCTTTTGAATGGAGTCCCACCTTACCTCTTACTAGAGTAAGTCAGTGTTTCTGTTAGCATCTCTTTACGGTATTTTTGTTTGGGGATTGTGGAGGGGCAAACATAATATACTTGACTTATTTAATACTTTTTCCTTACAGATATTATTACCAAAGGGGTATCCTTGCAAAGGTTGAAGGACAGAGGCTTGTATATCAGTTCAAGGATATGCCCAAAAACATAGTGGTCATAGATGATGACAAAAGTGAAACCTGTAGTGAAGATTTAGCAGCAGCTACGGATGAAAAATCATTAGAACGAGTATCATTGTCTGCAGAAAGTCTCTTAAAAGCAGCAACTTCTGTTCGTGGTGGGAAAAACTCATCTCCTCTAAACTGCTCCAGAGCAGAGAAGGGTGTAGCTAGAGTTGTGAACATCACTCCCCCTGGTCATGACACGTCACCCAGGTCTCCCACTACTACCACATCTGTATCAGCAACAGCAGCCCCAAGGTAAGTGAGGGAAGCCAGTAGTTGTCACGTATTTAGTTTTTAGAAAACTCTTTGGCAAAACTGGGACGTTCCTTTTTTTAATATTTGCATTCTAAGAACTGACTCTTTGTCAAGACTTTGAAAAGTGCTTGGTATTTTTAAATGTACTAGTTAAAATATTCTCCTTAAAGTAGATGTCTTTTCTTACTTGAATTGATTTTTATGATTTTATAGATGGAATTTAATGTAGGCTTTTAAATATATATATAAATATATTCAGCTTATGTTTAAATATATTCATCTCATGTTTTTAAAATATATTCATCTCATGTTACTGCATGCTGTAAACTTCAGAGCTTTTCGGAACATCTGTAAAGTTGGGCCCACTAGTTTTACATATGCTGGATTTGTGTTCATCTTTTTCTCTCTCTCAAAGAGACCTATTTAATAATTGAGCATGGCATATAATCAAAGTTATTTTTTTTAATCAACCAGGACAGTTCGTGTGGCAATGCAAGTACCTGTTGTAATGACATCGTTGGGCCAGAAAATTTCGACTGTGGCAGTTCAGTCAGTTAATGCAGGTGCACCGTTAATAACCAGCTCTAGTCCGACAACAGCAGCCTCTCCAAAGGTAGTTATTCAGACAATCCCTACTGTGATGCCAGCCTCTACTGAAAATGGAGACAAAATCACCATGCAGCCTGCCAAAATTATTACCATCCCAGCTACGCAACTTGCACAGTGTCAACTGCAGACAAAGTCGAATCTGACTGGATCAGGAAGCATTAACATTGTGGGCACCCCACTGGCTGTGAGAGCACTTACCCCCGTTTCAATAGCTCACGGGGCCCCTGTGATGAGACTATCAGTGCCTCCTCAGCAGGCATCTGGCCAGACTCCTCCCCGGGTTATCAGCGCAGTCATAAAAGGGCCAGAGGTTAAATCAGAAGCAGTGGCGAGAAAGCAGGAACATGATGTGAAAACTTTGCAGCTGGTACAAGAAGACAAACCGGCAGATGGAAATAAGACAGTGACCCACGTAGTGGTTGTCAGTGCGCCCTCAGCTCTTGCCCTTCCTGTGACAATGAAAACGGAAGGACTGGTAGCGTGTGAGAAATGAAGCTGCAGTGCTCCCGGGGACGCTAGGGTGTTAGTGCCGGTCCTGATACGAGTGCTTGCAAGGGGGTCATCGACAGAAGTCAGAAGACTTTAAAACACTTCTAATGCATTTAAGAAAACAATCAAACTTACTGGAAATAAATTACCTATCCCATGTTTCAGTGGGAAATGAACTACATATTGAGATGCTGACAGAAAACTGCCTCTTACAGTAGAAACAACTGAACCCGCCAATAAGGAAAAGGACTGAAAGGGACCAAGCAGCTCACTACAATATCAAGTTACACTAAGACTTGGAACACTACCACTGTAAGAGGTTACACAGTTTTCAGTGGGGAGGGATTGGGATGGGTGATCTTGTTACATATAGCAATTTCTGATGCATTTTATATGCATACCAGCAATTATTACTGTGTTCACACAGAACTCACTTAACTGGTGCTATGTGAAAACTGCTAATATAGGTATTTTAGAATGTGAATTGAAGAATGGATCCAAAAGCTTCAGAAAGAGGTTAGCAAAAAAGATCTAGTGTTTTTTTTTTTTTTTTTTAATCATATAGCTTAAGCTGATTTAAAACAAAGGCCTTAGACTAATTTTCGGTTTTGTTTATTGAAATAAGCTAATGGCTTGTTTGTGTAAAGCTTTTTTATTAAAAGAAAAATTTTAAAAATCTTGTACCTAGCACAGTATTGTTATAGAATTTACATGTAACATTTTATATGGTAGTTTAAGTCTGTCAGTTTCTTAATTGTGGACAAATTAACAATTGGCTCTGGCCTTTTGCTGTAACACGCCTGTTTGTCACTCACTCAGCCCTGGCATCTGTGCAGACATATCCGTTTCAGTTCTGCTGTCACTCGGAAGTTAAGGCTCAGCATGATTTTTGTCAGGTAACTCTAATACCTGGAGTTTTCTTTCTTCCTTTTTTTTTTAGTTGAAGTTTAAGAGGGAAAGTACCAGTGTTCAGATTTGAACTATAATAGTTTGTATATTCAACATTTGAAGTATATTCTATTTTGTTGTACTCTTGTTTCAAAGTGTATTCAAGTAGGTTTTCTGAAATATAGAAATGAAATTTACCTTGTGTTTTGGTCTCTGGTGATATTTATAACAATATTCAAAAGCTACTATATATAAACATGTTGTTTTAGTTAAGAAGTAATAGAAGTCCTATTTTTCCTTCCCAACTGCTGCGTGAAGAAATTGTTTTGTTCCATTACATTAATATTTGGCAAATAACCTGCATGTTTCCACTTCCTAATTACTGTCATGTAATTATTATAATGTTCTACTTACCCTAATGAGTTTACTATTTTAGTGTTGGCCACACTTAAATAATTTATATTTCAAATCAGACCATTTGTTTCTCAATCAGACCTTTAGTGGGTGAGGAAGAACAAATAATACTCTAGCCCTTTTAGAAACTGGCGGGACCAGAGGAACCTCATTTTACACCAAACTAGGTCCTGTAACTCCATATAATAATGCTCTTTCTACTACAAAGAAAAGTTGTCTATTTTTACATCTTTTAGAAATTTAAATAAACTGATACTTAGTATTTGTGGCCTTTAATTGTGCATTTGGTTAGACACTACTTAGGTTGACAGATTTTTATAACAGCTCCCTTTGTAATCATTTATCTTTTCCATAAACATACTTGATGGTACTTTTTAATAAAATCTCAAAGAAAAACTCATTGATTCTTATCCCTTTTGGGGTTAATCTCAAACTCTGCCTCCTCTTAAAACATTTCCTAAATATTTCATGTTTCAAAATCTGTATCATATACCTTGACACATAAATGTATTGTCCTTTTTTGCACAGCAGTTTCAGTTTTTGAGTTATATCTCACGTAATATTCTTCTAGGGCAAAGAAGTCACATGAAAAAGCATTAGTCATACAGCCGTGCCCAGTTCCTTGCGACCCCATGGACTGCATGGCCCGCCAGGCTCCTGTGTCCATGGAGTTTTCTAGGCAAGGATAGTGGAGTGCATTGCCATTCCCTTCTCCAGGAGATCTTCCCAACCCGAGGACTGACCTCAGGTCTCCTGCACTGCAGACAGTCTTTACCATCTGCGCCACCAGGGAAGCCCAAGAAGTCACATGGAAGATAGCTGATGAGACACATTTTAAATGTGCGTTTCTTTTCCACCTATGCTGTATTACTAATTGGTTTTCATTAGGCTAAGCCAAGGCTGCTTGCTCACCTCTACCACTCTACCTTAACATTTTATGGGTCTCTTGCAGAGTGAGTTCACCTAAAGGTCTCGATTTTGTTGACAGTATGTAATGACGAGATTATTTCTTCTGATGGGAACTGTCAGTGGTATGGTTTTTAATTGCAACCCTTCTGTTAATCATTATAATTTGTATTTCCATTTTGTGTCCATTGTAACAAAACCACATAGCAATGACTTGATGCCACTACATTTTCCAGTCTGGCCAGGCTTTTGAACAGTGAATCAGCAGTCAGCCCATTTATTCTTTGGGTCATCTTCCAGCAACAGTTTCAGCCTTTGACCACCATCCTGCTTACCAGCTGGCCAGTATACTTTATAGAGAAAATCGAGGTCTGAGCTGTGAACTCCATTTCTGGACTGCTTGCTGTAAGAGCATCTCCTTATTCCAGCATGCGTCTGAACACCTGCCTGGTACTCAATACCTCCTCCCCTTTTACAATTCCTTGGTTTCTTTGTTCCAATAGCCTGTCATTCTTCAGAAGCTTGCAGTTAATTCTGGCTTAGAAAACGTTCCCGCTGAGGTCTCCAGGAACCCAGTAGTCAAATCCAGCAGATACTTCATTTTTCCACGTGATTGGCCTACTTCTTAAAACTCCCTTGTTTTCCCATGATACCACTCTTCTAGTGTGCTTCCTGCCTGACTTTTGTTTTCTGGTCAGCTTTCCCATTTAAAGGTGGTACTTAACCATGGGGTTTTTTCCTTTATAGAATAGTTGTATTTACTATTATGGTTTTGCTTGAATATAACTGTTCAATAATCTCATCCATGCATATGGTTTTTACTATCAAATCTATTGTCTTAGGCTAGTCTCAAGATGGGTTTAATTACCTACTGGTTATTTCTTCCTGAATGTCCAATTGAAATCTCTTCTAAAATCTGTCCTCTTAGCTCAATAAATGACACTACCAGCAACCAGTTCCTCTTGCCAGAAGAAACCTGAAGGCCATTCTAGACACTTGACTTCCAGCATCCAATCTGTCACCAAGTCCTATTGACGGTTCATTCTAAATAACTTCCTTTCCCATCCTCCCTACCTCACTGCTTTGTCGTCTCAAGCCTCTCTCTACTGTTTTCCATGCTACCAGTTGAATTTCTAAAATGAGTATTTTCATCAACTTCTTTGTGACTGCATTAAATTCTTCAGTGCATCTTGTGCTAAAAAGATAAAAAACCCAAAGTCCTTTGATCTGGCATCTGCCTACATTCCCAGGTCTTAACTCTCTTGACTCTCCTATTTTAGGCATCTCCAGGCTACAGACCCACTGACATATATTTTCCCAAATATTTCCGGTATCTGCACCTTTGTTGAGCCATGCCATTGATGGCTTCTCTCTGGACCACTCTCTCTCCACCTGAATTTGAAGTGAAGGTGACAGACAGCAAAATATTTCTGAAAGAGGCTTGGAAGCCATTCAAGGTGAGGGGTAGTCTACTCTGAGTGAACTCTGAGAAAAGATTGAAAAACATCAAGTATATAAAAGGGCTAGGAGAGGAAAAGTAATCAGCAAGTAGAGATCAAGATTTGTTCACAGAAAGGCAACAGGATACATGAGGTCACATTTCAAGGTATGGTGGGAACACTATCAAGTGTACCAGGGAGGGCCAAGCAAGTCAGGTCAAAGAAAAAGCCACCAAAATTGATGCAGTGACAATAAAGAGGCAGTTCCACTAGGGGGATGACTGAAAACCAGAACGTAAGGGACACAGCACCTGGCTCATCAGCCACTCTGACCCCTGTATGCAAATGAGTCAGGTTTAACTTGGGCTTATAAAGTACCTATCCCGTGATCCTTTAAGCCTCCTGGTCTACTTCATGTGAGGACATCACATACGTGATCTATTTTAGAGCACACTTTGGGGAGGCCAGAGGAGCCCTACCTTTGGTTCCACAGCCATTCCAGCAGCCCTTCCCTTTTCATGGCTTTTCACTGTTCATAGTACAAGTCCTCCGTACTTGCGGTTCACCTGTCCTTCAGTCCCTTCCTTATCATCCTCCTCCACACTTAGAGCTTGGCCAGTCCTCGTGAGAGTAAGACCCTCTTTCCCCACCTTTGCAAGTACACTGACCTGCCTCCTGAATCACACCAGAAACCTCTGACACACAAGTGCAGCAGGGAGACTCGCATGCACACTTTGTTTCACTAGGCTGCACTTCGCGGATACTCTGCTTTACAGATCGAAGATCTGTGGCAACGCTGCTGTCAACGTGTGTCACCATCCGTATTCCACCAGCGTTTGCTCAGTTTCATCTCTGGTAGTATTCAGATTTTAAACCCTCCTCCAGCAAAAAATAACTAACTCACTGAAGGCTTAGATGATGACTAGAGTTGTTAAAGTATTTTTGAATTACGGTACATAGTTTTCTTTTTTTTTGGAGATCATATTATTGCACTTAATAGACTAATGTCATGCAAATGTCACTTCTGTGTTCATTGGGACACCAAAAATTCACATGATGCTTTATTTATTGAGATGCTTATTGTAGTGGTCTGGAACCAAACCCCCAATATCTTTGGGTACACTGTATCTGATTTGACGTGTATCTACTTAACTTTTTATGTACCTATAGCTATCTTTTTAAACACTGCACTTCAGCAGTAATGCTCTGGGTTCAGGACTTAATAAATAAATGATATATTACAACTTCCAAGTGAGAACTTAGAAAAACATGAATATTTAATGCAAAATGCTCCATAACAAAAACAAAACTCTATAGACTGTAAACTAACAGCAGAGTTTTCGCCCATTATATGTTTAAACAAAAAAAATCTTGCTTATTTTACAAGGTTTTAATGACATGGTAAATACATGAAAGGTGGGTACTAAACTTCTACAGAATCTGCAAATTACTTGGGTTGTAGGACATGAATTCACTGAAACAGTGGTAACTTTGCTGCATGTTGGAAATCACCTGGGAAGATTTTAAAATACTATTGCCCATGTCACATCCCATATCACTTAAATTATGATGTGTGGAAGGGGGAGCCAGGCATTGGTATTAAAAAAAAAATCTCAGTGTGATTTCATTGTGCAGCCAGGTTTGGGCACCTCTTGTCACAACTTGTACATTTAGACATCTCTTAATCTAAGCTTTTCTAAAACGTTCAACAGAAAAAGGTAGTTTAGGATATTATATACTGCATATTTCATTGATTCTAAAGCTGTTTTCTTACATTTTAACGTCTAACTAGGATGAGTTTCTTTTAATTCTTGAAAGACTATACTTAGAGTGTACTTAAATGTACTTAGAGTACACTATGTCAGTACCTTGTTCTTTAGAAGAAATTAACTTTCAGAAAGCCATATATTAAGTGCCACGAATGCTACCATCGTTAGAAAAAATACTTTTGAATTGCTTCTTGGAGCAGAACCTAAATTTTTAAACATACTTAACTAGGAACACAGATGGTAAATCTCTGATGGCTGCAATTCGGGAGACCTGGGTTCGATCCCTAGAGAAGGGCATGGCAACCACCCTAGGATTCTTGCCTGGAGAATCCCATGGACAGAGGAGCCTAGCAGGCTACAGTCCATGGGGTTGCACAGAGTCGGACACGACTGAGTGACAAACACAAGGACAAGAATAAGAGATAAATTTTCCTACCAAGGAAGGTTTTCGTTTTAGAAATAGTGAAGTCACTTGAGATTAAGAAACTGATGTGAATTAAGCTAGGTAGGTACTGCCATACCTGGCAAAACGAAACCTTCAGAGAACTGGATATCCAAACTGTTCCAAAAAGTTTCAAAAATATTTTTGAGCAGTGGCAGCAATTAACCCAAATTGTCTTGAAGTGTATGAAGTGTATATCAATTTTAATGGTTTTAAGAAACCCAAGAGATTCCCTGGTCTATTCCCTGTATTGTAAATAAACTAAAGTTCAGAAAAACTTGACTCAGTTTCAGTTCAGCTAATCAGTGGCAGACCTAGAGACAGAACTTTTCTGGCCTTAACCTCTTCCCTCCCATCTACAAAACGGCAGGGCTTGGGGTAGAACAAGCTTAGTGTCTGAATAAGTCTGTCTCACCATGCAGTGATCCCTGCTCTCACAAACTTAAATAGTAAAATGCTGCAGAATTTTGCTGGGTGTTCTCTTCAGGTTTACCAATCTGAGATGTCAGGGGTATCCCGTAACCAGCTTTCCGTCATCTCTCCTGACTGTTTTCTCCCTGTGATGCAGGACTCTGCAATTATATTCCAGCATTTTAATGTGGTCTACATCTAGAAGCCTGAATCTGCTCAATGTGGCAGTTTAGACTCTGGTTTAGATTAAAAAAAAAAAATTGATAGTTTATATATTTTAAGAACAAATGAAAGTCAACAAAAATAAGCAGATGAAAGAAAATGACATGAAGAAAAAAGCAGGACAGCAAAAGGAAATGGAATGCATGCTACAGAATGTCACACAGTAATTAAAATCCAGCTATAAGGTTTGGTTTTGAATGTCTCAGCAGCCAAAGCAAACAGGAATTCATCCTGAGATTTCATCTTGGTTTACCAGTTCAGTTCAGTCACTCAGTCGTGTCCGACTGTACCAGTAGCAGCCTAGAAACAGCAAGGCTTCTAACATTCTGTCAAGAGGAATGGATGCAACTATGTCCTAATGAGTAGTTTCTTAGAGGTGAGCTTTCCACAGACATCTGGTCTGTGGAACAAAGGGCCTGGAGTTGTGGCTGTTGTTTCATCTCTCAAAGGCAGATATTTCTACTCTACAAATCAGAGTAGGGTTGACATCCTCTCCTGAAATTGAATCACTAACCTACAACCTCACATCTGTCTGGAGAAACGGGGGTGAAAAAATCTTGCCACTCCAACAGTCCCTCACCTATTTGGGTCTTAATTTCTATTAACACTCTCTGCCCTTTCAAATGGAAGGATTAAGAGTGGCTTGTTAGGACATGAATACGCTAGGACATCAAGTACAGTGCCTTTTTTGCTTTGAGCCCTAAGCACTAACCTTAACCTTTATCTTTACTCGATGACTTACCTAAAATTTATAATATTGTTTTACAAACATCTGACAAATCTGAGATTGACAAGGTAGGTGTGTTGCTACACTCTGGATGAGAAAATTGAGGCCCTAGGGAGTGTCACAGTGGTCACAGCTAAGTCCTTTTACTTACAGCCCATGCCCTTCTACAGAATTTGCTTTTATAAGCCCAGCTCCAGACCTCTTGCCATTCCAGTATCCAACCACTCTAGATAAAAGCCTGCCTGTACTGTATTTTTATACATGTCATTTAAAAAAATTTCAGAGCTCCTTATTCAAGCACATTTTTTGGATGCCTTTCCAATTGAAATCAATCAGCATGTTTTTATTTTCTTCTTTTCTAGAATTTAGTCTCAATTGAAATCAATCAGCATGTGTTTTTATTTTCTTTTCTAGAATTTAGTTCCACTGGGACTTTGCTCAGATTATTTGAGCTTTTTAGGCCCAATTATTTTCTAAAATATTTATTTGGCTGTGCCAGGTCCTTCCTTGTGACATACAGGAGCTTTTTTAAGCTGTGGCATGTGGGATCTAGTTCCCTGATCAGGGGTCGAACCTGGGCACCCTGCACTGGGAGTGCAGAGTCTTAGCCACTGCATCACCAGGGAAGTCCCTAGGCTCCATTTTAAATCAGGAGCAGTTTTTAAGTCATATGCAAAGCTCAGAGCCAAAAATAAGGGACTTAAATGTTATACACACCATTATGCTTTACTCTGTCATCCCTACCACCTTGGAGAATCTCCTGAATACAGCCATGGAGGAATAGAAAAATTCACTCTCCCTCTGTCCTCAAGAATCTGTACAATTTACCTTCTAAGACTAATTATAACCAGTCAAAATGTCATGGGCTATAAAAGGAAAAGCTGTGCTCAAAAGGGACATAGGCATGGAATAAGAAACTCAGTAATGGAACATATTGATACTTTAGAAATCCAGAATAGAGATTTGTTATTTGCCATTATGCCTTCAGGTAACTGATGGTCTACAAGGCAGAGCTGTCTACAAAAGGGTCGAGAAGTAAAAAAGTGCCACCTAGCAAGATTTATAAACTACTAAAAAAAGTTACATAAAATGCTCACATGACTACATTTTAAATGACAAATACAGACAAAGGCATACAGAAATATGTGTTTAGCCTACCACCATGGCAATGCTGAAGGATGACTTGTAATATTTCTAGGAGCCCTTTTGCTCAGAGGCATTCCCACCTGCCCTCCACCCTTCTCCCATAGCCTGTTAACATTTGAAATGGATATGATGATTTCAAACTGGTGTGCTTTAGGGTAGGTAAACCATATTTAATGCCTGTCCAAATCAGTATTCTGCTTCTCAATGTGCAAATTCAGTCACTGCTAAGATCTGAACCAAATGACAGCTGGTACGTATGTTCTTCCTCCTTGCCATTCCTTCCAGATATTTTGTATGTACAATATACACTGAAACGCTTATTTGTTTCAAAAGCACTTCCATTGCAGAATACCTGGAGGAACTATTTTTGGGGACTCCAACCTTGTCACCAAGTGATACCTCACAAACAGCATCAGATGCTGCCTTGAACTACACAGCCACCTTTTTCCACTCTGACTGTCTGGGATTGTGTGGGCACCACATTAACAGTTTTTATTAAAAGACCAAATTTATTCTCAGATTCTCTATGCATTAAAAAAACAAGATATTAAAACACTAGCTTTAAAAGACTATATTAATCTTAAATATTTACAACTCATGGGTTAAAATATATTAAACAGTGGGGCTGTTTTCTGGGATTTCATTAGGAAGGAGTTTCACCTTTTATCTTTACCACTTTATTTCTGAGCAGAGAGAGAATTCCAGGTTAACTTTATTCTGCTTTCTAGATCTTTTAAAACCAGTTACCTGGCTGTCTTATCTCAACCACAGCCTCATGAACAGACCAGGAATAGTTTCCCATCTCTGAAGAAGGTCTTACCATCTTTAGCCACTACCACATAACAGCTCCTAAATATATCTACTGTGCAAAGCACATTCAATACAATTTGCAGAGTGACTGCAAATGAATACCAAGAGCACTCCAAGGGAATACTGGAAATGTGTAACAGTGACTGATGAAGACTAGCCATGGAATCTCTTCAAGAAACACAATAATGGAGAACACAGAGGCATAGCAAAGATTTATGAAGAATAGATCATCCATCGAGAACTGGTATTTCCACTTAAATAACAAAAACCCCTCAAGGCTAAGCAGTTCCTTTGTACACTATTATTTTATTAGATTCCAATAAAAACATCTTTAAAGCTTTAAGAAAATTACTATAAATTACTCTATAACTTATGTTTTGCATGGTTTTAACATGTTCATGTTATAATTTACTTAATTTTACATGAAGATATAAAAAAATAAATATTGCCATGCATAACTTGATATTAAAAAACACAAATAAATAACTTGAAATGTTGTCTAGAGACACTGTTCCTGCATACTTGTTAATCATAGGAGACTCAAGCAAGTCTACTATTTTAATATAGTATACTCTAACAGAAAAATCTTCAAAACAAGCCTAATATAATGCCCTTAAATGATCAACATATAATTAATCCTAAGGGAAAGAAAACAATGCAAAGCAATACTGGAGTGCAAAAACCTTTTTCACTGTAGGTTTTAATGTGAGCTAACGGGGTTCCTTCCCAAGGGCATGCTGGAAACAAGTGGAAGAAACTGGGAACCCTTCCTCAGTCAGCTTATTCTATTTCAGTTTCCTGAAACATCCCTGGTTAAGACTCCTGCGATTAAAAAGACACAGACAAGGATTTGTAAATGTCCATCAAGGTTCCTCGTTAAAGCTGAAGTCACACACTAGGGACAGGTGGTCTGAAGGGTAATTGAAGGACGGTAGCCGGTTGGGTCCAATCTGCTCCTCGGTGAGCAGGTCCAGGGCTGACCGCACGCTGAGCGCCTGCCTGGAGTACCAGATATAATCGAGCGTGTGCCGGCACTCGCCTGAGGTCCGGATCTTCCAGGTCGTGTACGGAGGTTCCGACTGCCCGTCAGCGCTCAGCAGCTTGTAGGCGCTGTTCAGATTGAGGCTGGAGGAAGCAAAGTGCTTGTAGACCTCCTCTGTGGGCTCTGCGTTGAAGTCTCCACAAACAATCAGGGGAATCTTGGCCCCTTGGGTGATGGCCTGCAGGTTTTGGAGGAGGTCACAGCCTTGAGCTGATCGAAATCGCTCCCAGCCGGTGCGTGCCTTCAGGTGGGTGACGGCGATGCAGAACTGGCGGCTGGACTCCTTGCACTCCAGGGTCTGGGCAATGGCCACCTGGTTGGTCTTCAGCGTCATGGCCGTCAGCCGGATGTTGGCACTGTTGACCAGCTTGAATCGGTTTTGGAGGAAGAACAAGGCACAGCCGTCGGGTCCATTGTTGTGCTCCACATCCAGACAGGGCGACCAGGGCTTGGGGAAGAAGGTGCCCTGATAGCCCAGTCTACTGAGGAGGGGCTGGAAGGTGTCGAAGTAGTGGTCCACCTCTTGGAGGCACAGGATATCAGGCTGGTAGGCGAGGATCTCTTCCAGGATCAGACACTTCCTTTCTTCCCACTTGAGGGCTTCGATAGGGCACTGGACAAAGTTGTCTTTGCCTTCTCCAAGCGCTGAAATAAAAAAAGCCGGTCCGTTGTCAGCTGCTAAATACCTGGGGGTCTCCTTAGGTGTGACCTCACCCAAGACCTTCAGAGTACTTTCTCTGCTTCAGGTGCTCTGGGGGGATTCTCTTACTGCACCGACCTCCAAACTAATTACCTCTTACCATCCACATGAAGCAAGGAACTGACTTTCATATTAAAACTATCTGTCTCTATTCCAGGACAGAAGACATAATAAAGCCACATATTCCAGGACATAAAACATTAAGTTTTAGCTTTAAACAATGTTCTTTGTAGTCTAAGAGATCTAAGGTATGTCAGATGAACTAAATACATTTAACCCAGTACTAGGCCTTTATACAAATCATAAATGACACCTATTTTAAGTGAGCAGCTTTTACTTATATCTGGGAAAAGAAAAAAATGAATCAAATTATGGAAAGTCAGGGAGTATGCCCTTCTATTCCAGAAAAGGAAGGAAAAATGGTGACCCTGCTTTCTTCTTAAAATTTCAAGAGCTCCATGATCAGCAGCACTGCACAAAGTTGACTGACACACCTGTTTTTAAATCCAGCAGACCCAGGAAAAGGAGTCCTTTCCACCATAACAAGTGTCTCAAAGCACAGAGAACAGAGGCAACATCTCTGGCCTCAAATTATAATAAAGGTGCGTTTGGATAAGAATCTGGCCAGAGTATCCAGACCAACCCCCACCCTCCGCATTTCCTGCAGAAGATTCTACATCGCCCACTCAGTAGACTCAGTTTCTCCTTGGCAAATGCTATCTTAGTGCTGTGGACTGAAAGCAGGAGACAGCAGAAAGTTTCAGGCTAATGAGACGGGGGCCTTGAAATCTGGATGTGCTGGGAGACAGAAGCCGTCACTGAACATGCAAAGTCTACCAACACGGAAGTAAGAAATACCCCTTAGTCGCTGGATTTATCAGTGAAAACCAGATGACTCCCTTTCCCCACCTCCCATTGGGACAGCTCCTCGGGAGCTCTAGCCGCCCCACCCCTCGCCTGACACCTCGCCCCCGCACACGCAGAGGTGCATCGGCCATGCGCAGGTGCACCGGGCATGCGCAGAAGCAGGGAGGCGGTGGCGGTTTGGGCAGATGCAGCAGGCCTACCTTGGGCAAGGATGTTCCACTGCATGACCCTAATGGGAGGGTGGCTACTGGGGCAATCGGCCGGCAGAGCCACAAAGTCCCTCTGGAACCGCGGGGGCCGGGTGTGCAGGACAGCCCTGCATTCCTCCAGAAGCTCTTTGGGGTCGATGGGCTCCAGGTGCTCTGGGTCAGGGGCCACCAGGTACTCCGGGTGCTGGGACGCCGCGCTGCTGTTGAGTGTCTTGGCGAGAGCACTGTAGAGCCTGCTCGTGCCGTTTCCCATGGGATACACTGCGGGGAAGGAGACACGGTTACACTTTGCCTTCTCCTGCCTTTCTCACTCAGAGAGACCACAAGATAAAGCAGTTAGTGTCCACAGAAGCTGGGGCCGATGTTGCCACGTTCATGGTCTATGGGGTGGATTACAGGAGCTCCCAGGTTCTAGCTTTCTAGGAGGACAACTACTTGAAATACTACAGTTGAAATACCTTGATCTTTATGGGTTATGCTAACCTGAGACTTGTCTTTATAATTTGTAGACACAGTCTTACAAAAGCATGGCTAAGCAAAATCCATATTCCTTTTTCTATGTATTTTAAATGAGAACTTCAAGACCATTTTTGAAGAGCCAAATGTCAGAAAGCCTGGTTACTCCGAGATGGCATTAGAGCAGACTCTTAGTGTGTCATCTACTCAGATCCCTGTTATGGGAAGAATCAGCTGGATTAAATTCATTTCTGATAGGGCTCTGGCTTTCTATAGGATTCTGAAAACATCACTGAGCAGTGTAGTCTGCAATCTAATCTTAATTGCCAGATTTTTTAAAAATCAGAAAAGAGGCTGGCGGTGGTGGGGGGAGAGATGGGGGTGGGGAGGGTGGGGTATGGTGGTGCAGGAAGCATTGTCTAGGTCCATTTCCTGGGGCTTCTGATTCTTATCTAACTGGATAGTAACTAAGGACAACAGAGCACAATCTTCAACAAGTTAACAGGAAGAGAGAGGTATCTGTCACCTCACTAGGAGGCAGGTGATTGCTCTTTTAAAGGTCAGCCTTGTTTTCTCTTCATCACAGTGTAAGTTAGGCCAGATTCTGCTTGGATCATGGCTAAGATTCCTGGTTTGGAGGAACCTGGATTTCCTGACCTCATCCAAGTCCTTGCCTTCTCTTGAAGGACACAAGTTTTTTTAAAACACATATTTGGCAAGCTGATTGCACCTGATACTAGCAAGCAACTGAATTCACCTTACATAGCAGGTCACAAAGGCAAATTCAAGTGCTCACCCGTAAGACCTACCCTTAAACATCAAGATCAAGATGCAAGCATGCTCTATCATTCCTTTTCAATGACTATAAAAGTAGCTCCCCAATGAGAAAGTGAGGCAAAGAAACACCAGTTTTCCCAACACACATTTCTGTGTACGTGCAACTGCCTGCAAGCCTGTTCTCACAAAGGCACATGCATGAACACGCGCACACACTTGTTTCCTGGATGTCTGACTTGAATATATTCTTTTTTAATCAATTTGCTTGCCTATCTGAGTACATGGGTCCAAAGAAATTTTCTTCTTAGCTGGCAGTACAACTTTGAAAATCTTTCTTCTGTACTTCTTGTTCAGCAAAAAGTGGTAAAAAATTCTACTGTTTTCTCAAGCATGGTTTCTAGCATCAGCAATAGCCTAAGAGTAGACCAGTCTGTCAGGGCATCATGGCAAACTCACAAGAGCTCCAATATCTGACACCTGTCAGGCTCCAGGCAAATGAGCAGCTTGAAGCTGTTCAGTTTTAACAGGACTGGTCTGCGTCCTTCTGATGACATCACCTTCGCCAAGCTGAGTTTCAGGGTGGTTGCTGTGACAAAAGAGCAAGTACCATGCGAAAATGAATGTGAAAAAGGTTACTTGTGTCCAACAGGAGTTGAAGATTTAAGGAGTTATCCTAAACCACACTTCCTCCTAAAAACTTTCAATATAAAGTGAACAAGGAACAGTATAATGTGTTAACACAATGAAAGTGCTGGAAGACATGCCCAGAAAGCCAATCAAAATTATATCCTATTATAATATAGGATAATTAAGAAAATGACAAAGTAATCTAAATTAGAAAACTTACAAATGAGGCAATGTGAAGAATTAGTAAAACAGAAAGAAATGAGGAGATAAAGCTTGAGAGATAGTGGCAAATACTATGTACTTATTTAAAGCAAAGATGCAACATATGGATAAAAAGGTTCTTGTAGCAGGAAAACCAATGCATGGAAATGAAACACATATTGATACTAAAAACTATAAATCAAGAAAACTCTTCAGAGTACAAAGTTTCGATCATGCAGGATGAATTAGGTTTTCTGGAGGTTTAATGTACAGCAAGGCAACTTTAGTTAAGGATACTGTATCTCATACTTGAAATCCTCTAAGTGATCTTAGATCTTAAGTGATCTCACTGCCCCCTCCACCACCCCCCAGAAACACACACTATGTGAGTGACATGTTAATTAGCTTGATTGAGGTAATTATTTCAAGATGTGTACAAATATTAAACTCAGTACACCTCAAATACACACAATGTTTGCTAATTATACCTCAATAAAGCTGAAAAAAAGGTCAATGGTTTGGAAGAAAAATTATGAGGTTAAAAAAACATGTATCACAGACACAAACACACATACCTGAGACTATCAACCCAGAAGGACCAACACCAACTGGACTGTAAAGAAACAGAAAAAAATCCCTTGGACTCTAGGCCAGAAACAGCAAGTAACTTAGAAGCCAGAGTGTCAGACTTCAACTGTGATGTTTTTTAGACCAGAAGAAAATGACGTTATATATTTGAAACATGTCAGGCTTTATATATATATATGACTCATGGTATGTGAGCCAAGAATTTTACATCTAGCAAAACTGAAATACTGACTCTAGGAGCACTTCTTCCAGAAAATACAGCATGGGATGGCCAACCGCAGCCAGACTGTGTGCAGTCCTTGATCTTCAGATGTTACATACATGCTCACAAGCACACAATACGTGACAGGATAATTTCTGGCACTCAAAGCCAAAATGTTTACTACTGGGCCCTTCTCAGGAAAGTATTAACCACCCCTGGAAGTAGTGAACAAGCTTTAGACCCAAATGACCAGAGATACTGATATACGAACTGGTGATGCTGTATAAAACAGAGCAAAGCAAGTCTAAATGAGATTAAGATAGTACAATATCCACTGGCTATGTGATCCAAGAGTGAGCCAATGAAGATTTCAGTTCAGCTCAGTCAGTCACTCAGTCGTGTCTGACTCTTTGCGACCCCATGAATCGCAGCACTCCAGGCCTCCCTGTCCATCACCAACTCCCAGAGTTCACTCAGACTCACGTCCATCGATTTAGTGATGCCATTCAGCCATCTCATCCTCTGTCATCCCCTTCTCCTCCTGCCCCCAATCCCTCCCAGCATCAGAGTCTTTTCCAATCAGTCAGCTCTTCGCATGAGGTGGCAAAAGTACTGGAGTTTCAGCTTTACCACCAGTCCTTCAGAATGGACTGGTTGGATCTCCTTGCAGTCCAAGGGACTCAAGAATTTTCTCCAACACCACAGTTCAAAAGCATCAATTCTTCGGCGCTCAGCTTTCTTCACAGTCCAACTCTCACATCCATACATGACCGCTGGAAAAACCACAGCCTTGACTAGACGGACCTCTAGTCAGCAAAGTCATGTCTCTACTTATGAATATGCTACCTAGGTTGGTCATAACTTTCCTTCCAAGGAGCAAGCATCTCTTAACTTCATGGCTGCAGTCACCATCTACAGTGATTTTGGAGCCCCCCAAAATAAACTATGACACTGTTTCCCCATCTATTTCCCATGAAGTGATGGGACCAGATGCCATGATCTTAGTTTTCTGAATGTTGAACTTTAAGCCAACTTTTTCACTCTCCTCTTTCACTTTCATCAAGAGGCTTTTTAGTTCCTCTTCACTTTCTGCCATAAGGGTGGTGTCATCTGCATATCTGAGGTTATTGATATTCCTCCTGGCAACGAGGATTCCAGCTTGTGCTTCTTCCATCCCAGTGTTTCTCATGATGTCCTCTGCATAGAAGTTAAATAAGCAGGGTGACAATATACAGCCTTGACGTACTCCTTTTCCTATTTGGAACCAGTCTGTTGTTCCATGTCCAGTTCTTACTGTTGCTTCCTGACTTGCATACAGGTTTCTCAAGAGGCAGGTCAGGTGGTCTGGTATTCCCATCTCTTTCAGAATTTTCCAGTTTATTGTGATCCACACAAACTGTACTCAAATGAGGATTTAGTACAACCAAAAAAAAGAAAAGCTTGGGGTGGGGGTAGGGGTGGGACAGAGCAGGGACCAGAAAGAAGCAAGCATGTTCAATTAAGAATTATTTGGGGACTTCCCCGGTGGTCCAGTGGCTAAGACTCTGAGCTCCCAGTGCAGGGGGCCCAGGTTCGATCCCTGGTCAGGGAGCTAGATCCCACATGCTACAACTAAGACCCAGAGCAGCCAAATAAAAAAATAAAATAATGGCTTTCGCTGGTGAGCCTATCCAATATGTAAACAATACCCATCCCTTCATAAACTCCCACCTACTGCTTCCCATGTACAGCCTCACTGGAAGACAGTCTGGCAGTGTCTAAAATAAATACAGAACTCATGCCCCTAGGGATTTACCTAAGTGAACTTAAACCTAAGTTCATTCAAAAGTATGTATGCAAATGTATATACCCAATTGTATTAATAAATGCCCAAACTGGAAGCAGTCAAAGATGTCCCTCAATGTGCAACCGCATACAACCACACGGAATAGTACATAACAAGAGAGGGGAACAAGTCACAGGCATTTTGTAAGTGAAAGAAGCCAGATCCTAAAAAGTACATACTGCACGATCCCGCTCACAGGGCATTCTAGAAAAGGCAAATTATACGGAATGGTTTTCAGAGACTGAGGGAGGGAGCGGTGGGTGACAAGGTAACTCTAGGGCAGTGGAACCACTCTGTACAGCCCTAGGGTGACGCATACATGACTGTGTTTGTCAAAATCCACTGACTTAACTATCCCTCACAAAGAGTAAACTTTAATGTGCAAAATTCAAAAGATCAAGAGGGAGGTGGAGGGATCAATAGGAAATGCAGACTCTGACAAATAAATCTACTACAAATATATGACAAATTCACAGAAGGGGCTTCAGGAAAAAAGGAATGATGTCACCTTGGAAAACAGCTTTTAACTGCTAAAGGAAGTGCACTCAAGTTAGCAAAATTGTTTCTCTGGGGGGGTGGGGGTGGGGGTGGGTGGGTGTCAGCAATTCCAAAAATGCTTTACAAATGGATGGTGGGAGTCTGATTTCTGTGAGAGAGGAAAGCTGCAGATAATGAGGAAAGGTTTAGAAGGAATCATGTGGTACTGAGGTGGAGTCAGACATACCATCCAGATTTCACGTCCCTTATAGTATACATAGATACATAGACAAAGAGCCACTAGGGATGTCTGAGACACCTTTGGAGAAATGCGGGGCCAAGGGGTTTCCATATTAACACTGAGGCATCCTTTCTGTCTTCGTTTTCAACTGTTATGAAACCGCTGCTTTGTCAGCTTTAACCCAGGCAGTGGCCCCAGGCTCCAGTAGGGGCCACTGTGCTCTTCACCATTATTCATTTTTTAAATTGCCTGCTTTACCCTCAATGTCCTTAAGTGAGGCGGCAATAAGTACTTCTGTTAAATTTGGAGCCCTGATGACGTTTCTTTAATACTTGACAAAAAGGAAAGTCCACATAAACACTTGTGCTGCACACAAAATACGCTGCCTTAAGCAACAGCACTCAGGTGAGTGTCTGGACTGCAAAATGAACTCTCCCCTGTCTTCACCTCAAAGAACCAACAAACTTAAAATAGTCAATCACATATGGACACAAGGCAGACATTTATCCACTAAAATGTAAGAAGTGAGCCTGTCACTTTAAGGAAAACAACTGACAGTATTTTTGCCCATGAGAAAAATTTCCCAGAGAAAATTTTGGAAAACACATCTGCCATCAGGAGCCTGACAAGTCCCCAATACTTAAAAACTTCTCTGACAAGATTGGTGGTGATAGTTACTAAGGTTATTTCTATATTGTATAACATCTGGAAAAGCCACACAACCTAGTTAACCAACTTCCCAAATAACCAAAAAGATGTTCACTGATATGGTATCAATTTGATGTTGCAAATAACTATTAATATAAGCTACCACAAAAGACTACCCACAATCATCGTAAAAGGCTATTAAAATAATTCTCTCCAATTATATAACCAGTGAGAGACTGGATTCATATCTTTTAACCAAAATATCACAACAGACTGAATGGAGAAGCACCTAGGAGGATATAGACAGCTGTCATGTATTAAGCCAGACTTTCAAATGAAGAGATTTCCAAAAATGTCAAATGGTGCCACTCTTTCAACCAGTCTTTTTATTTGGGAAAAAAAAATGCTGGTTAAAAAGTAAAAACTCAACAAAAGCCAGGATTATCTGGGTAAACACCTGAGAAGCTGCTGGAGTTGACCAACCTTGGGCCTAAGGAAACCTCCAAGAGAAAAGCACACCAAACCCTAAAGGACAGACGTCACAGGACGGCATCGTTGGAACAGCAAGCCTGTGCTGCCACCCACTGGCCATTGTGCTGAATCACCTCAGAAAGGTTTGAAAACTTAATTCAGCAGCTAATTTTCACTGGTCCCCTGAAGACTCCTGAATAAATGTGGTCACCTTCAAAATATTCACAAGACAACCATCGACCTCAAACAGCTTGGATGTTGGGTATGCAATATGTTTATTTAATACTTAATGAATAAATCAATAAAGATTCACAGTCCCCATGGCTCACAGCTTCATGGATCAAGTTCCAGTGGCTCCCTTTCTTACACATGGCCTTCTCGTACTTGAGAAGTAAAAGTGAAGTCGCTCAGTCATGTCCAACCCCGTGGGCTGTAGCCTACCAGGCTCCTCCATCCATGGGATTTTCCAGGCAAGAATACTGGAGTGGGTTGCCATTTCCTTCTCCAGGGGATCTTCCCGACCCCAAGGATCAAAGTTGGGTCTCCCGCATTGCAGGCAGATGCTTTACCTCTGAGCCACAAGTAAGAGCCTTAAGTCACCCTTAGTATTTAAATCACAGCCACTGTTCTTCTCTCATTAGCTCCATGAAGATAGGGACTATACCTGCCTTGTTTACGGACTCACGGTAGGTCGACTGGTTTCCAGAAATCATGGCTTCTCTTTTCACTAATCAGATCCTGAACAAGTTATTTCTGTGGCTCTGTTTCTTCATCTGGGGATCACCATGACCTCCTTCAATGTGTTACTATGAAGGACAAGAAAGTTAAACCAGCTATACCTAGTACATTCTAAATGGCAGCTATTTTGTTATTTTTCTTTCTGGGATTCAGTTCAGTTCAGTCGCTCAGTCGTGTCCGACTCTTTCCGACCCCATGAATCACAGCACTCCAGGCCTCCCTGTTCATCACCAACTCCCAGAGTTCACTCAGACTCACGTCCATCAAGTCAGTGATGCCATCCAGCCATCTCATCCTCTGTCGTCCCCTTCTCCTCCTGCCCCCAGTCCCTCCCAGCATCAAAGTCTTTTCCAATGAGTCAACTCTTCACATGAGGTGGCTAAAGTACTGGAGTTTCAGCTTTAGCATCATTGCTTCCAAGGAAATCCCAGGGCTGATCTCCTTCAGAATGGACTGGTTGGATTTCCTTGCAGTCCAAGGACTCTCAAGAGTCTTCTCCAACACCACAGTTCAAAAGCATCAATTCAAGAGCAGCTATTAACATTTGAGAGCCAAGCATGTACCGCACTTACCTTTCCAACAATCCAGCAAAGTAGGTATTGTATTATCCATTTTATAGACGCAGAGACTGACTGCACAGTTGGCAAAGGACCTGGCCCTGGGAGGGCTGCCTGCACCTTGGACCACTGCTCATCAACTGTCTCTGCTGGTGCTGACCCAGAGTCAGGATGACCAGATGGAGCTGTGCCAGGGGCACGCATGGCAGTTAACAAAGGTCCAATTTCACCTCGTCCCTCTGCGCAAGTCACCGCCATCAGGGCGTGCACACTGGCACAGCACAAGGTGTACAAAGCGGTGCAATGACCCGCTTTACTGGCACATGGCATTACTAGAGATATCAAGTGAAGGTCATGTCTCCCAACCTAGCGGGTCTATAAATACAAGCTCCTAGACACAGTGACAATCCCAGTGACCTTTCTTTGCTATGCAGCAGTCAGACACAAGAATACCCAAGTGCGTTCTGGACAAAGCATAGCTGTCCCTTCAGTCATGCCAGATTCATCTTGAAAATATGGCTAGGCAAAGAGAAATCCCTCCACAATGAATACTTAGCTTAGCGTATTAAAACTGGTGGTTGATTATGAGTGGGCTGGCCAAGCATTTGCACAAGTCAGACTCTTCCAAGCAAAATGCTAGAAAACTGAAAATTGAAAAGGCAGAAACAAAGAACCTGGTGTGACAGCTGCTCTCCACCAGCTAAGACTTCGGGTTTGTGGTACTATCTGGTGTCCATCCTTAACGCTCCCAGGAGCTCAAGAGGTGCTCTGGGTTCACAGCTATGAATGAAATACAGAGCTAAGAAGTATGCTGCTATTCCTCCCTGTGGGTCAGAGGTCCACATACATCTCCCAGTGCCCTGTATGAGATGCCTATGGCTGCTTACAGTTTTAAATGGTTGAAAGAAATAAATTGTAATAATATTTCCTGACATGTGAAAATCATCCAAAACTCCAACTTCAGTATCCATAAATAAGATTCGTGTATTGTCTGCAGCTACTTCCACACTATAGCAGCCAAGCTGAATAGCTTTAACAGATATTTAGTCTATTAAGCCCAATATATACTAGCTGGCTCTCTACAGAAAAGTTTGCAGACTCCTGCTTTAGATTATGAGTTGTATAGTCCATTTGTACATACTTCACAAAAATCAACGAAAGACTCAGTCATTTAAAATAGGGAAAAACTAATTTTCATATACAGATTTCCATAACCTTGCTTGAACAATTACAGCACATGTAGGAAAAGAATCATCTTTTTAAAATGTGTGGTGACACTGGCAGCAGTTTTTACATCTCCAGTCCAATGACTCATTTTTAAGATGGGAATTGATAAATAATGTACAATAAACAGGTCATCTGACATGAGGCCAAAAATACATTGTTCTCCTTCCTAAGAGCTTTCCGGAATAAAGTACACACATGCATATTTTTCTGAAGACTGAAAGAACATGGGTAAAATCAGAATTCCAGGAAGACAGAGACAGATGTGAATTAACAGAGAACCCAGAGTGGAGGGCAATGCAGTACAAACTACCAAAGGTAAATTAAATATGGCTCTTCCCAAGGGAGCTCTGAAGAAACCCAAAGCCAAGTCCACCACGACAGAGTGCAGGAGAGGTGAAGGGGCCATCGTTAGGGTCATTCTCTCAGCAATGGTGTTTTATTTGAGACAGCTGCTAGTTCTGTCACTTCCCCTCTCAGACAGAAGAGGGTGGCCTCTGCCAGCTGGAGAACAGGCTTCAGAGATGTGGGCCCTGGATGGACGGGAAGGGAGGCAGAGCAGACCAGGCGCTAACCATGGACCTCAGGGATATTTCTGAAGGCATGGCTGGAGGGGTGAGCTAAGCATTGGAGAATATTGAAGGGAGCCTGCCTGCACCTCCCACCCCCAAATCTCCCCAACTACAGAGAATGCAAACTGCTCTCCCAGGAGGAAAGGTCTGGGGGAGGAACAGGCTCACACAACTATATAGGACACAAAATAAGACTAGGCTTCTATGAAGAAAGGAGCAGAGAATTAGAAAATGTCCAAAAAGTGTAAACAACTGCAAAATAGACATGTTCAAAAAAAACTCATGAAATATAAAGAGATAAATTCTTTAAAAATGCAAGAGGAGCCACAGAGGGTGGGATCCATATGGACAATCTGTCTAGCAGGAGTTTAATAATATGACAACAGGGAATGTGATAAAATAGTGATGAAAATGATAAAATTCAAGAAATAGAAATCTTCCTGGGCTAAAGAATGGTATGTCCTGGCGCTTCCTTGGTGGATCAGTGGTAAAGAATCTGCCTACCACTGCAGGAGAAACGGGCTCAGTCCCTGATCTGGGAAGATCCCACATGCTGGGGAGCAGCTTAAGCCTGTGCTCAACTATTGAGCCTATGCTCAAGAACCTGGGAGCTGCAACTCCCGAAGAACTTGCACCCGAGGACCATTGCTCCGTTTTGCAACAAGAAGCCACCACAATGAGAAGCCCGTGAATTGCGACTAGAGAGTACCCCTTGCTCTCCATAACTAGAGAAAAGGCCACACAGCAATGAAGGCCCAGCACAGAAAAAAAAAAAAAAAAGAATGGTATGTCCTTAGACTGAATGGGCTCATCTGATGCTGAGACATTTACCCTGACAGAACTTTTGAACACCAAGGACAAACAATCCTCAACTTCTAGAGGATAATGGGTACTGTCAAAGAGATTGAGGTTCTGAGGCAAAATTAACAGATGTTATTTTTTTAAAAATTATATTTTAAAATTGTCCTGAAAATTTTCCAAATAAAATTTAGAATGAACCACTGGAAAGAGAAATTAATTGTAGAACACGTCTCAGCAAATCTATTTGACCTAGAAAATCTGAAAGATGAACATCTTCAGCAACCCCCCCAGTGAAAGCAAAACATAAAGGAAACAGGAAACCATCATGTCCAGGGTGTCAGCAGGATATGCAAAATAACATCCTTGTACCCTGTACTGGATGGACCTGCCCCAGCACTGGACGCTCAGAGTGGGGGACAGGCTGGGAAAAGCAAAGGAAAACGATGCACGAGGCACTTCCTGGACACCCTACTGCAACTTTTCTTTACTGCTCCATGATCCCAGCTCCATGTAACTTTGGACTTCTCAGACTACTGCAGTTCCAAAGGGAAAAAGCAGTTTTTAAACCATTCTGCACAATCCCTCAGAATCCAAGAGCCGTCTCTACTGGAGACTAACTTCTGGGGATGCTAGTTAAGAAACTTCTAGCAGGCTTCCAAGCATTTAGCAAAGCAAGTGTCTCACTGGCTGTCTGCCCAGGCTATACATCAGAACTAACAGATGCTCAAGGCCCACTTGCAGAAACTAAAATTCAGATGATCTGAGTGGGACCCAGCAATTCTTTTGATAGCGTTTTACTGAAAAAAGAAAAAAAAAAAAGTCATCCCTCAGGGATGGGTTCCAGGACTCTCCTTGGATGTCCAAAATCTGCATGCCTAAGCTCCTTTTATATAATGATGTACACCCTTGGTATCTGCATCTGGAGATTCAACCAACCTTGGATGAGGAACCCACCCATGGCGGGGTGGGAAAGAGGGGGGGCTGCATTTTATAAAGACATTTAAATCTGACAGGTATGATTTTTTTCGTAGCCCTCTTTCTCCTGGACATTCCCGCCCACATCCCCGACACTGATGCTGCGTTCTGTGTAGCTGGTAGGTTTCAGGTGCTGCTTTGAGATCACATAGAGACAAGACAGCTAAGATTTTTGCTTGAGGTCATACTCCTTCCTGTAGGAAGGCTGCTCTCCCCACTCTGAAACAGCAAAGCCAGGGACTTCCTGGCTAGGACACTGTGCTCCCAATGCAGGGGGCTGGGTTAGATCCCGGTCCCCAGGAACCAGTTTCCACATGTCTCAACAAAGATCCCATGGACCGCACAGCCAAATATTTTTTTAAAAAATAACAAACCCCAAAATTTTCATTGAAGTACAAGTGGGTTTACTATGGAACTAAGCGCCCATGCACATCATCCTTGCATTCAAATGGGATAACCATTCAAGTGGTTAGCAGAGTCCTAGGAATCCTGATCACAGATCTTAATTTCCAATACAATTAGTCATGAGACAATAAAACATTTGGCCTTTTAAGTGTACTGTGTTCAGTAAAACTTATGGATCAGTTGCTATCATGGTTTCTAATTCAAAAGCCCCCAGTAACTCACTGTATTTAAGCTCTTGCCGTTGAATGCTATAGGAAAACAAATAGCTTGTTCTCCTACAAAGAAAATATATTTCTATAGAAGCTTGATAATTACAAGCTGTTGCACTTCTCTCTCATAAGCAGATTACTCACATTGTTAAAGGACATACTAAATAAAACCGCCTCCTCAGATGAGCTGGTATTTGCTTTTAAAATCATACCAAGAAAAAAAAGCAATGTGTTCCAGTGGTAGAGAACAGTATTTCAGCCAACTCTTCATTATCTGAGGAGGTGGCATCTATAAACCCATAGGTGACACCAGACCATGTTTCATCCAGCAGAGTAACTGACAGCTGCTGTTTCTCTACAGGCCGTGTGACCCTTCCGTGAGAAAAGGTCCCCTTTAAATTCGAATAACCCAGCATCTGATGACTGCAAAGGGGCTACACTCACCTTTCCAGTGACATCTGACTGCCACAGGGCCTAAGTTATGAAGGAACTGATTAACAAATAGGGTCAACTTGGGATTTAGCAGCCCCCTGCCCCCCTACAAAGATTGGAGCTTCCCAGGTGGTGCTAGTGGTAAAGAATCTACCTGTCAATGCAAGACATCAAGAGGCTTGGGTTTTATCCTTGGGTTGGGAAGATCCCCTGGCTAAGGACATGGCACCCCACTCCAGTATTCCTGTCTGGGAAATCCCATGCACAGAGGAGTCTGGCGGGCTTATGACCCATAGGGTCCCAAAGAGTGAGACATAACTGAAGCGACTCAGCACACATGCACCCCAAAAGATGCTGGAGTGAGTGAATTATAGCTTTCAGTTTCTTGAAGACTTTCTCTAGCCAGATGTCTAAACCTTGAGGCCTGTAATAACAATAATCTGCTTTTTATGTTGTCATTTTGTTAAGTAATGTGGCATTCAGGACCCAGCCATAACAATTCTTTTTATTAAGTCTACAATAGGATCTATGAATCTTGGGAAACATTTGGCAAAGTACCTCCTCTTTCACCCTGCCACCATCCATGCCTCACACCTTCCACTTTGCTCCTGGCTTTCCCCAAGCAAAATGTTTTTAATCTCTTTCAATCTTAACTGTACTTCAAGGACCAATTCAAATGCCAACCACTTTCTGAAGCCAAAATGATCACCACTGATGGAAGGGACTTCATGCTCTCCAGCACCCTTGTGCCATTTGCAAACCTTGAACTGAAGGAGAATAATAAGAGTTGTTTTATTTCTTTAAACACTCAGATCTTTGAGCAAAACCCATCTGACTGGGCACTAAACTCAGAGGCAGACCATGTCTCACATTCTTTTACCTCCTATAAAGTGGCACCTAGCTCAAATGGTAAAGAATCTGCCTGCAATGCAGGAGGCCAGGGTTCGATTCCTGGGTCAGGAAGATCCTCTGGGGAAGGGAACAGCAATCCGCTCCAGTATTGGTGCCTGGAGAATCCCACGGAAAGAGAAGCCTGGCGGGCTACAGTTTGTGGGGTCGCAAAGCATCGAACACCTCTGAACGACTAACAATAGAGTGAGACCAGAAACAGAAAGCCTTTTTGAATGAATGAGTGAGTGATCAAAGGATATGCAAATGAATGCATTCATGAGTTTCTCCCAACAAGCAGCTGAAGCCAAAACTGAGCAAAATGCGAAACTGCTCTAGCTCTTGTAGTAGTTTAACAGCCGTAAATCCTTTCAATTTCTTTCTAAAACTAGGGGATTTCAGGGGACTTCCAGAAATTTCATTAAACATCTTTCTATGTCAAAGGCCTAAGATCCAACGTGTCCTGACCTTTCTTCTGGCTAACAGCACAGCTCTTATCTGTATTACACAAACTATGTGTATTCCCAAAATGAACCTACTGGCTAACTCTGCCCCAGGACCCGCAGGAAATTTAAGGTAAGAGGTTAAGACAAGAGATATGGTGCTACAGAAGACACCAGTTGATTTTCTTTTACTTCTCCCACCTCAAACCCAACAATATGCCTCTAGAAATTTTCCCATTCTAAGTTATTTCACAAATGCCAAATTCCTACAGAACTGCAAAGAACATCTCAATGACTGTCAGGTTCATCCTTTTTTAAAAAAAGGACAAAAGAGTTTAGTCTCCAGTAATCAGTTTAACATCCTAATATTTTTTATTTTTTGTCACGCTGGGTGGCATGCGAGATCTTAGTTCCCTGGCCAAGGGTGGAATCTGTGACCCCTGCAGTGGAAACGTAGTCTTAACCGCTGGCCGCCGGCAAGGTCCCTTCACAAAAAGAAAATCCTAATTTTAAAAAGAATGTCTCAATCTAAACATCCGCCAATAATCTGAATAGAGGCCAATCATCTGAATAGAGTTTAAAATCTTGACTTCAATCACACTTTGGGTGATCATTTTCAGTAAAGAAAGCCACATTGAACATACTCTTTCTACTGCTCTATCTGTTCTGAAGTTAATACAAAACTTGGGAATTCCCTGGCAGTCCAGTGTTTAGGGCTCCGCCTTTTCTTTCTCTGCCCTGGGGGTTTAATCCCCCGTGGGGGAATTAAGATCCGGCAACCCGGGTAGGGCGGCGTAAAAGAGAACACAAAACTTTGGGAGCAAAAGGTAGTCGTTTACAATCTCAGATGTCCATACGTCTGAAACAGCAATAAACTTGAGTACGACTAAAATATACCTGCTAGCGTGATGAAACTGCCCACTTTTGAAAGAAAAGCTTTATTAATTTTTACACTATGACTAATTTGTATGTAAATTGTGGCCGCGGTACTGAGGCCTCAGGCAGAAACTTCCGTGGCCTAAAAAGGGAAAATCCAGGGAACTTCCCTGCGGGTCCAGTGGTTAAGACTCCACGCTTCCAATGCAAGGAGCGCAGGTTCGATCCCTGGTCAGGGAAGTAAGATTCTGCCAGGCGTTTCCTTCCCTGCAACCCAAGTAAAATCCAGAGCACGTGACCTATAGAACAGGTTCTTGGCAAAGAGATGGCATCATCTTTACAAGATCTTAACCCCAGGTATACAGGACGCATAATGATGCAAATATTAAGAGTGGAAGGCTCCCCCAAAATTCAAGTAGATGTCCAAAGAGTCAATGCGTGCTCATACGTTTTTCAAAACTCATACCACCTAAGCCACGCAGGCCACAGGATCAGGTAAGCGTAACTTCATATACATATTGCATAAAATGTTCCACCATTAGCGCAATAAGTAAAACAAATAATCTGCGGCCTCGGAAGGGGAAAAGATAACGTAGGTCAAGAGGAAGAAATACTGAAACCGCGGCATCAAACGGGAAGGATTAAACGGGAACCTAGCACGGGGTTGCAGCTCTTACCGGACGCGGTGCAAGCCCCAGGCAAGAAAAGGCGAGGGCAGAGCGGCAAAGGAGAGCAGAGACGGCGGCTCAGGGAGAAGAGGCACCGCTTCCCGGTCGCACCCCACCGCCCGGCAGCCCCCGGCTTCCCATTCATTCCCCGCCGTCTCCAGGTGGCGGCCGCCGCGTTCTCCGCCCGGAAAGGCGGTGCACTCACCTGTTCGGGAGCACGACCTCGCGACCTCGCGGGCCGCCGAAGCCGCCGCCAGGAGCCGGGGGGACGGGAGCCGCGGGGCGGCCGTGGGCGAGAGGCAGCGCGGCGGTGGCGGCGGGCCGGGCGGGCGGCGCAGGCCGGGCGCGTCCCTCTGCAGCAGGGCGGAGCAGAGCCGCCGCGGGCTCTGATACATGCCGGGCGCCGCCGCCAAAACCGCCGCGGCCCCTCGCGCGCCCCACCGACCTGCGGGCCCCGCCGAGGCGGGCGAGCCCAGCAGACTCTTGGGGCCGTCCGAGCAGAGGCTCCGGGGCTCCTTCTCTACCAGCCGCGGCCCGGGGGAAGGTCGCAGGCAGACGAGCCCGAGACGGCGCGAACGAAGCTGCGGCTGCTGTGAAGCGGAGGCGCTGTCTGCCGCGGGCCGGCTGGAGCTGGAGGGTAACCGGCGAGCGCAGCGCGCTGACAAAGCGGGCGCTACCAAGCGAACCAGGGAGGGGGTGTCCATGGGACCTGCGCCCGGCGCGACCTGGCAGGGATTCGTAGAACCGGAGTGATCCTGCTTTGAGAGGACGCGGATCTTCAGCTGTTTATAGGGTGGAGGCTGTGGGAGGTCCAAGGTAACAAATATCCCTCAAGGCAGTTTTAAAGAAATGAGCCTCCCCTTCCGCTGGGTAGAGTGGAAACGCCCACAGGCTGAGAGTCCCAAGACCGTTCCAGGCTATGGCCCCGGGGACACGTGTGTGTCCGAGTAAAAGACAGCATCCGTGTACGCGTGTAAGTGAGAATCCGGCAGAGGGTGTCTTCCCCCCACCACCACCCTTTCGGCGGGATGTGTTGCGTTAAAACGAAATTAAGCACGATAAAGCCCCTACTGTGTGCGAGGGCGACGCTGAGTAAGACAACGTCCCTTTCCTCAAGAATTATCCTCAGGCAAAGGAAGCCCAATGTGGCAAATCAGGCCATAAAGCTGTACAAGGTAGATTAAGATCAGTGCCATAAGTTTATGTAAGTTTGGCGATAGAGGTCGTAACACGCCTGGGTTTTCTAGAAGGCTTATTAGAAGAGCCACGACTTGGATTTGCATTTGTGGAATTTGGGAGAAAGTGGTGGTGATTTATGCAGGCGAAAAAGGGAATAAAGCAAAAAGCCCTAGGTATCTTTGCTGCAACATCTCTTACGTAGGATGGAAGTGAAGAAGTAAGGCAGATGCTTGGATAGGTTACACTGCGGAAGGCAGAGATTGTATTAGACTTAATATGGTAGAAAGGGGTGAGCTGTTTGTAAGCTGGGCAAGGATATGTCTTAGGGCCGTGCTGTCATTGGAGGTCAAGTATCTCGGGCGTGTGAAAAGGCAAGAGAGAGTAAACTAGCTGATATGAAAGATATTCTAGACTTGCATCTGGTACTGGAAAAGAATGAATGGAAGAAACTGTCTCAGCTTGGGCAGGAAATGATGACTAACCAGAACAGGAAGTGGGGTGAGTGGGAGAGATGCCCAAGACTCGGTTCCTCTCTGAAAGATTTATGACCTAGAAATGTTTTCTTGTTGGTTTTCCCATGATTTTGCTGAGTCTCCTGTCTTGTGGAATTGGAAGCTTTTCATTACTAAGGATATTCAAAATATTTTTAAGATCAGAGGGTGTGGATGCGTCAGCTGACAAGGTTGGTCATAACTACTGGGAGACACCCTCCTTGGCAAATCGTTAAATCTCTTAGTCTCACTTTCCTTATCTATAGAAAGTCATACCTTAGTCATTAGGTCAAATAAAAGGTGATCAAACTAGTCCATAAAAAGTGTTCTGCCAATATAGCAAAATGTTGAATTAGAATCTAGGGTCTATGGGAATTCACTCACAGTTCTTTTTCTTTTCCATATGTTTGGAAATATCCATAATAAAGTGTTGAAATAAAAGTGCTCTGAAAAATTAAAAGTACTGTTTGAATATAAACTGTCATTATTAAAAGGGATTCAAAGAGCATGGTCTCCTGAAACTGGGTTAGTAGCATTATTTTTGGTATATGCTAAATACTGTATACTTATAAACAATCAGAAAAATATAAATAAAAACTTTATTCACTTCAAATTCATTTAGGGGGCTGGTGGCTAAATCCCCAGGTTGACTGGTAGCCAACCCTGGTGGCTCAACAATAAAGAGTCCATCTGCCAATGCAGGAGACACAGATTCAATCCTTGGTCCCGGAAGTTGCCAGGGATACAGGGGAGCAACTGAACCCCGGGCGCCACAACTATTGAGCCTGTGCTCTGGAGCCTGGGAGCTGCAACTACTGAGCCCGCGTGCCACAACTTCTGAAGCCCTAGTGCCCTAGAGCCTGTGCTCCGCAACAAGAGAAGCCACCGCGATGAGAAGCCAGCACGCCACAACTCGAGAGTAGCCCCTGCTCACTGCAACTAGAGAAAGCCTCGCACAGTGACAAAACCCTCACTGCAGCCAAAAGTAAATAAAAATTTCAAAAATTCATTTAGTAAACATTTGTTGAGTACATATTATGTGTCAGTCTTCACGATAGAGCTAAATAATGAAATGAACAGTCGGCTCACAGGTTGGTGGGTGAGACATTGTATAAACAGA
This sequence comes from Budorcas taxicolor, assembly GCF_023091745.1. Lineage (NCBI taxonomy): Eukaryota > Metazoa > Chordata > Mammalia > Artiodactyla > Bovidae > Budorcas > Budorcas taxicolor. The sequence continues at coordinate 60,437 of NW_026292184.1, read as the reverse complement.
AATACTTATAGTCATCTGATAATAAATATAGAATCATGATTTGAACAAGGTCCTGTGGAAATACAGAAGATGAAGTGCCTCACTGCCTGTAGGAGTCAGGAGAGGCTTTTGAACAAAGTGGATTCTAGGCAGAAAAGGCTTATGGAAGGAAAGGAGGGATTTTCCGGGAAGAGCAAGTACCACACTTTGATAAGCCTTGAGTGCAGGGTGCCCGTAAGGGAGTGGCAGGAGATGAGGTGGAAATTGTGAGCAAGAAACAAAGTGTCAAGGGTTTTCCAAGGAATCTGGACTTTATCCGAAGGCTCTGGGGAACCTCTGAAAGACAGGTTCCACTTTCAGGATTGCGTTTTGGAAAGATCATCTGTCAGCAGTGTGGAGGATGGATGGGAGACCAGGGAAAAAGAACAGTGTGGGGAGGAAGAGGACTTGCTGGTTCAGAAGCTCTGGAGGAGGGCCAGGGTAGGCCCGCTTCTTTAAAAAGAAAACCACAGAGGTGATTCTGATGTACATCTGTTTCTCCTGCCACACAACCTCCCAAACCAATAAGCTGGGGGCAGAGATGGTGGGAAAGATGAGTTTGAGAACTATGAAGGAGACAGAAACCACAGCATTGAGTATTAAATCTGCGGGGTGAGGGAGGAGAGGACAGAGTCCTTGGTAGATAATGGTAACAAACAAGGAAAACAGGTGGAGATCAGAACTGAGATGCCTCTGTGGAACACCCAGGTGGAGTTACTTTGTAGGCAAATAAACTAAGACTGGGAGTTCATAGAGGAGTCAGAGCCAGACACTTTTGAAAGTCTAGTAGTTGAACTCATGGATAATGAGGTAACTCACAAAAAGTCTTTTGAGGGAGAGAAGAAAATGTTAAGGATTAAATTCCCGTGAAACACATCTTTACTGATGGTTGGAAGGGAAAGAGACTTGAGACCTGGTCAAAGCTGGAAAACAGGAAGATTGGTATCTTGGAAATAAGGGAACCCAAAGCTGCCAGAATAGAACACTGATGAATGCTGCTTAGAGGTCAAGGCAGCAAGTGAATCCTTTGGATTTGACAATTAGAAGGCTCTTCGTGGGAACAGTTATGTGGTGGTGGAAACCAGATTGCGGTGGTCAGTGGGGCTGGAAGGCAGGAGACTCATGAAAGAACAATGCCTTAAGGAACCGGGTGAGTCTTCTTTTTCTCTGAAGACTGGAGGAACCTCAAATGGTAAAGTTGAGGAAAAGGAGCCAAGAAACACAGAGGTTACAGTTTTTCTCCTGTTGAGACTTTCTGCAGTTCTGCTGATTCTTTTGTTAACGGCAGCTATATATACACATGTACATACATATATACACATATACACACAAAGACACATGTTTATACATATGTGGGCATGAAGAGAAGGGAAATCTCTCTATTCCTCTTCTTATGAGGCCATCTGTCCTATTGGATTAGGAGTCTACCTTTATGACCTCATTTAAGCTTAGTTACCTTCTTGAAAGCCTGATCTCCAAACATTATATTAGGAGTTAGGGCTTCAAAATATGAATTTGGAGTGGGTGGGTGGGGGACACATTTCAGTCCTTAGCACTGTCCAAAGGCTTCCCAGGTGGCACTAGTGATAAAGAATCCCCCTGTCAATGAAGAAGACCCAAGACATGTGGGTTTGATCCCTGGGTCGGGAAGATCCCCTGGAGGAGGAAATGGCACCCCACTCTGCTATTCTGGTCTTGAAATCTCATGGACAGAGGAGCCTGGTGGGCTACAGTCCATGGGGTCCCAGAGAGTTGGACACAACTGAGTGGCTAAGCACATACATACATATATGCACTGTCCAAAACTGGAAATATATCAGTCGATGAGTAGTTGGAAGAAAAAAAAGTAATGAAGGCCCTAATTCTGTCACTAGAGATGATTCTTCAGTTTTTAATAACTGAAGTGATATCACCTTTAGCATATTTTAAAATGCAGAAAAATCCCAGTTGCTTTGGCTCTATTTTTATAATTATTAAAGAACAAAAATTTATTTTAGACTCTGTTGGAGTTTTTTTTATAACCCTTTTCTCAGAAGGGAAAAGACCCTGATGCTGAGAGGGATTGGGGGCAGGAGGAGAAGGGGACGACACAGCATGAGATGGTTGGGTGGCATCACCGACTCAATGGACATAGGTTTGGGTGGACTCCGGCAGTTGGTGATGGGCAGGAAGGCCTGGCGTGCTGCGGTTCATGGGGTTGCAAAGAGTCGGACATGACTGAGCGACTGAACCAAACTGAACACTGTGCCAGGTGTCTTTTCAGAGGTTCATCAGGTGTCCTGAACCAGGAGAATGTGGCTCTCAGACCTCTCACTAGGACTGCAAAGATAAGATTGACCTATGCCCTCAGAGGCTTTGCTCTGACAGGCATCACTGGAGCCTGGGCGTTGATTCTCACAGAAGCGTTCCCAGCCCACTGCTGAGCACACTGGGGACCCTAAGGCAAGCGCTGTGAGACAGAGGACTACTCTGAGGGGCGAATTTGGCTGGAGAACTCCCATGGCGAATTTGGCTGGAGAACTCCCATGGCCTTAGCAAGCTCCCTCTTTTTTTAATATGTTGGAGGATAATTGCTTTACAATCTTCTGATGGTTTTTGCCATACAACAATGTGATTCAGCCATAAGTATACATATATCCCCACTCTCTTGAATCGCCCTCCAACCACTCCCCCTAGGTTGTCACAGCACCAGGTTGAGCTCCCAGTTACCAAACTCTCATAACTGCAGGCACCTATGGTCCTGTTACTCCCCAAGCTGGTTTGCCTTTCTGTGGGTGTCGAGCCAATAGACACAACCAAGCCACAGATCAGAAGGAGGATTTATTATTACTTGCAGCAAGTGAGAGGAACACCAGGATCTTTCCCAAAGCAGCGTTGCCCTGAACAGCAGAGTTGGGGAAGTTCTAAGCTAAGGTTTCATGCATATTTACGAAGGGGAGAATTCAGCATAGACCTCAGGCAAAGGTCCACAAGTCCAAGTGATGCCGGAAGGGAGATGCCTTCTAGTACCGAGTGGGCCTGTCTGACACTGGCAAATGAATTATTTGAGGAGACAAGTACTGACAAAGAAAGAGACTATTGGGAAGGAGCGCCCTGGGAAGAGGGCAGCAGGGTAAGGGAACCTAGGAGAACTGCTCTGCCATGTGGCTTGCTTTCTAGGGTTTTATGGCTACGGGGTTAAAATCTGGGTTGTCTCTGGACAGTCATTCTGACTCAGGTCCTTCCTTGTGCCCCACGCATTGCTCAACTGGGATGGATTCCAGTGAGGAGGATTCTGGGAGGTTGGCAGGACATGTGGGCTGGGTCTCTTCTGTCATTTTGACTTTCTTCTGGTTGATGGAAGCTTGTTAGTTCTGGTTTCCTTACCAGGACCATCCTCTCACCCTCTCTCACTCCCTGTTGTAAAATAACTCATGCAAATCGTTACTGTGGTGCCTAGCCAGGGTGGGCAGTTTCGGTCAGTGGTTCCCTTAACACCAGCTTTAGTTGACAGAAGTCAGAAGGGTCAACACTGTCATACTCCCTCCACCTGGGTAAGGGGGCCGCAGTTCCTGCAGAACACAAAGATATATTTTTAAGTATATCCCTTGAGGAGGAATTCTGGACTCTGCTTAATCACTGCACTGTTTGACTTGCTTTTTCTTTGTTGCTGAATTCTTTTGTCCTCTTTGGATCATTAATTATTGAGACCTGTTCAAGGGCAAGCATTGTGACCAGGCTTAGATCATAAAATGGTTTAGGCCAAAAACAGCTTTCTTATGTCAAGAAAGCCATGCTTGGTCCTCTTTCTCCGGGGACCCCTTTATCTGCTTACACGCCTCCCTTCCCTTCCTTTTTCTTTCTTTCTTTCTCCCTCCCATCCTCTCTCTCTCCCTTTCCTCTTACCCTTCATCCTGCTTAGATGCAGACCATTCTGCAGAATGAGGGCTCTTTCAGCCTCCTCCAGGCTACTGCCCTATTTTCACAGGTCTTGCTCTAATAACTCTTTGCCACTCCGGTACTCTTGCCTAGAAAATCCCATGGGTGGAGGAGCCTGGTGCAAGGCTACTGTCCATGGGGTCGCAAAGAGTTGGACACGACTGAGTGATTTCACCTCACTTCATGTATCAAATGCTAGCCCCCAAATATCACCAATGAGATAAAACTAAACTTATTGCTCCCATGGAATGGGGGAGTTACCACCACAAGAGAACTCTGTGTCTATTTCAACTCTTTTGGGAAAGGGTCAGAGATTTCCAGGAATTGAGCCACTACTCACTTTTTGACTTTTTGTGGTTAGACTTGGAAATGTCGTGGAACCTGTAGGTATGTCATGTAAATGCTTATGTATTATAGTGAGCATATAAGGTTCAAGTTCCATGGGAAGCCAAATCTTCCCCCATCTTGGACTTTGTTCTGACTAGTTTCTGTCATCCTCAAGGGCTGTGTCATTCTTTTAGAGGTTGTACCCTGCTCCCTTCGCTCCTATTTCACACCTAGCCCACATTCCTTGCAGGGATCTCTGATGATAATTCTATTCCAATAAGCCTTTTTTCTAAGTTCTTTGGGCAGCTAAAGGAAAGGCAAGGCAAGGAAAGTCGCTCAGTCACGTCCAACTCTTTGGGACCCCATGGACTGTAGCCTACTGGACTCCTCTGTCCATGGGATTTTCCAGGCAATAGTACTGGAGTGGATTGCCATTGCCTTCTCCAGGGGATCTTGCCGACCCAGGGATCGAACCCAGGTCTCCCACATTGTAGGCAGATGCTTTACTATCTCAGCCAGCAGGGAAGTCTAAGGGAAAGGTAAAAAGAGACTTCTGTTTCTTAAAATAATCAGCTTACCAGTAAATTATGTATTTAAACAGTGCATTGTATGAACTGTAAACTGTATCTCAATAAAGTGGTTTTTAAAAATCATACACACAGAAAATAATCAGCTTAAATTAATCCTCAGGCCAGAGTGATACATTTTGGGGTGGCAAATTTTGCTCTCCTATAGCAATGAGCTCAGAATAAAAAGTATGTATCTTATTATTTAAAAGATAAGTATACAAAGAAAAAGATTCCTTGTTGTTTTAAAGGAACATTTATTGTACTACTGAAATCTTCAGAGCTTTAAGAAAAATGATTAGTATAGTTAGAAATTGTGGTTAGCTGATAAGAAACCTGAAATAACTGGCTTAAAACAAGCAGGGGTTTATTTTTTCCATACATAAAATAGCAGAGGGGCTGGCAGTCCAGGGTTGGCATGATGTCTCCACATCACCGGAGATTCTGACTCCAAGCATTTTTCTGCCCTGTCATCCACTGAGCAGAGATCCCATCCTTAAACTTACCTCATTGTATAAGACAGGGCTGTTGGCGCTATCATGTCTGCATTCTAGGCAGGGCAGGAAGAAGAAGAAAGGAGGCAAGGAACCACATCAGCTGTTTGTTCCCATTTCAAAGATCTTTTCTAGAAGGACTTCGAACAGTTTCCACATATATCTTATTAACTATCTGAGCAACCTAGCGGCAAGGGAGATTAGAAGTGTGGTCTTCTAGTTGAATATATGGTCTCCAAGAAAGAAAGAGGAACGGAAACTAGGCTGGCAACTAGCTGTTTCTCTTACATATAAGAATGAATGTAGACAACTTTTGTATCTGAAGTAGGTGTGCAATAAATGATTCAGGCTTAAACTGTGTCAGGATAAGGAATACCAGAGCATGAGATGGACATGGGGATGTATTTATTTGACATTTCTGTTGCAACCTGCTATTAAATCTTGCCATTGGGACTGACATAATAATGATTAAAAAACCAATCTTTTCCCTATTTCATTTGTTCTTTTCATTTTTTAAATAGGTAAGTTCATAATCATACGGGAGATTTAAATATATATATATTTATTTATGGCTGCGCTGGGTCTTGGGTGCTGCATATAGGCTTTCTCTAATTGTGGTGAGCGGGGGCTGCTCTCTAGCTAATGTGGCACTTGGGCTTCTCACTCTGGTGGCTCCTCCCCGCGGAGTGTGGGCTCCCGGGTGCAGGTTTCCGCAGTTGTGGTACGCGGGCTTAGTTGCCCTACCATATGGGGAATCTTCCTGACCAGGGATGGAACCCGTGTCCCTTGCATAGGCAGGCGGATTCCTAACCACTGAGCCACCAGGGAAGTCCTTTGTTCTTGGAACAAATGTTTTAATGTCTCCTGTATGCCAGGCACTGTTTAGATGCTTGAGATATATCAGTAAACCAAGATTCCTGCCCTTAAAGAGCTTGTATTCTAACAGGGTTATATAGACAAGGAACAATAAATAAGTACTTCAGCAGTGATGAAGATGTAACAAAATTTTCAGGTCTTAATCACGCTTGGTAGCGCACTCCCAGATGATCGAACTAAAACCGTTGAGTTATAGGTTTGATATCCTCTGTTCAAGGGAAAACAGTCCACGTGTTGGGGGATGACAGCCCTGCACAAGCAGTGGGGCCCTCTTCCAGCGGGATTGTGGGCAGAGGTTGTACAGAGCTTTAGAAAGAGCCAATGGAAACGGGGCGTGATTGGCCTGGAGGTTGGCAATCTCCTTGTAAGTGAGGTGTTTGGGGTAAGTGCAGGCTGACTTAGGTTTAGATATGTGATGTGTGGGATCACGGGGTTGGCCTCCCTTTTGTGGGTCCCAGTATACAAGTTAAATTTATCACTCTCAGTATGAATATAAATTGGTACAGTTTGCAGGGGAAATGCTATGAAATGGTCATGTCCTCTGATGCATTCACTATACTTCCTATGAATCAGAATCTAATTCAAGGAAGTAACCCTAAATACCAGAATGCTTTCTGTATAAAGGTAATAATCCTTTTATCTCATTAAAATGGGATAGGGGAAAATGGGAACCAGTCTATCAAAGATAGGATAGTGGTTAAAGACGTCATGACACTGCTACTGGCATTAAATAATAAAAACTACTTGATGACATGGAGATGTGCTTATAGTGTTAAATGAAGAAAAAACTATGATGCAAGACACCATCTGGTAGGGGTCTGGATGCCAGGTTCTTTTATAGAACCAGAGAGAAAAGTGATGAGGAACTGCAGTAAAAAGGCAGAATGGAGAGAGACAAGGAGGAAGTAAGGGCCATCAGTCTTGCAAAATGGGAAGTGTTAATCTCTTCTTTTCACAGGTAGGTAGGGTCAGATTTTTCTCTCTGTGAGCTGAACAAAGGCGCTTCAGTTTAACAAGTGGAGGGGCATCTGAGGCAGGACATTACGTATGATTATAGTAACGAACGCAACAAAAAGCAAAGGTTAAAGTCAAAGAAACAGATCCAGCATGGAGTCAGAACTGTCTCTTCCCTGCAACACTGTTTGGATACATATTACTAACTTTCTTGATTGGTCATCTATAAACTGGTTAAAAATTAGAAGTTAGCACAAACTACTTGATTTACTTGATTCTAATGGGAGTACTAAGTAATCAACCTCCACAAATGCTGAACTCACAGTGTTATGCTTCGGTGGTTTCTCCTTTAGATACAAAGTCCTGACAGTGCTCCTGCTCAGGCATGACCAGCTCTTTGTGACCCTATGTCTCTGTGACGCTGGCAGGTACAGCCTGCCAGGTTTCTCTATCCATAGAAGTTTCCAGGCAAGAATACTGGAGTGGGTTGCCATCTTCTTCTGCAGGGAATTGAACCTGCATGTCTTGCAATTGGCAGATGGGTTCTTTACCACTGTGCCCCCAGAAGTTTTTTTCATAATTGGCCCTGATAAGTAAATTGAAAACACATCAGATTTTGACTGCTTGGCTCTGTAGAGGTAAACAGAACCAACAGTACTTCTACTGATGGGATTGAAGCTCTTTTAGTGTCACAAGGAAGGACCTTTAGAGATCATCTGCTCAATTTTTTTTTACTTACCCCTCGTCCAAGGTAAGGAGCAGCGGCTGCTGCGCTTTGCTGGAGCAGCCGTGAAGAGATACCCCACACCCAAGGTAAGAGAAACCCAAGTAAGATGGTAGGTGTTGCAAGAGGGCATCAGAGGGCAGACACACTGAAACTATACTCACAGAAAACTAGTCAATCCAATCACACTAGGACCACAGCCTTGTCTAACTCAATGAAACTAAGCCATGCCCGCTGAGTGAACTCTGGAGTTGGTGATGGACAGGGAGGCCTGGCGTGCTGCGATTCATGGGGTCACAAAGAGTCGGACACAACTGAGTGACTGAACTGATTGAGCAAACTGAGACCAATATTGTTAGTTTGGTAATAACTTTTATCAAAAGCTTGGCCTCTGTATACCAGTTTCAAATCAAATCTTGTAGAAAGAGTTTTGGGTAAAGTAGGAAAGAATAGCTTTATTTGTCAGGCAGAGGGGGACACAGTGGACTGCTGCCCTGGAAAACCATGTGTCCCAATCCAAGAAGATTTGATGAGTTTTATAACTATGGTTTGAAGGTGGGGTCTCTGATAAGATTAGGGTGGGATTAGGGCATGCGCTCTCTTAATCAAATGATCTGTTTCCTAATCTTGATGAGTTTCTCTGGTCCCTATAATATTGCCTCAGATGATTTCTTGGCTGCTTCTCAGCAGTGGCCACAGGACTGGAAAAGGTCAGTTTTCATTGTAATTCCAAAGAAAGGCAATGCAAAAGAATGCTCAAACTACTGCACAATTGCAGTCATCTCACATGCTAGTAAAGTAATGCTCAAAATTCTCCAAGCCAGGCTTCAGCAATACGTGAACCATGAACTCCCTGATGTTCAAGCTGGTTTTAGAAAAGGCAAAAAAGGAACCAGAGATCAAATTGCCAACATCCGCTGGATCATGGAAAAAGCAAGAGAGTTCCAGAAAAACATCTATTTCTGCTTTATTGACTATGCCAAAGCCTTTGACTGTGTGGATCACAATAAACTGTGGAAAATTCTGAAAGAGATGGGAATACCAGACCACCTGACCTGCCTCTTGAGAAATCTGTATGCAGGTCAGGAAGCAACAGTTAGAATTGGACATGGAACAACAGACTGGTTCCAAATAGGAAAAGGAGTACATCAAGGCTGTATATTGTCACCCTGCTTATTTAACTTCTATGCAGAGTACATCATGAGAAATGCTGGACTGGAAGAAACACAAGCTGGAATCAAGATTGCTGGCAGAAATATCAGTCACCTCAGATATGCAGATGACACCACCCTTATGGCAGAAAGTGAAGAGGAACTAAAAAGCCTCTTGATGAAAGTGAAAGAGGAGAGTGAAAAAGTTGGCTTAAAGCTCAACATTCAGAAAACGAAGATCATGGCATCTGGTCCCATCACTTCATGGGAAATAAATTGGGAAACAGTAGAAACAGTGTCAGACTTTATTTTTTGGGGCTCCCAAATCACTGCAGATGGTGGTTGCAGCCATGAAATTAAAAGACACTTACTCCTTGGAAGAAAAGTTATGACCAACCTAGATAGTATATTCAAAAGCAGAGACATTACTTTGCTGACTAAGGTCCATCTAGTCAAGGCTATGGTTTTTCCAGTGGTCATGTATGGATGTGAGAGTTGGACTGTGAAGAAGGCTGAGCGCCAAAGAATTGATGCTTTTGAACTGTGGTGTTGGAGAAGACTCTTGAGAGTCCCTTGGACTGCAAGGAGATCCAACCAGTCCATTCTGAAGGAGATCAACCCTGGGATTTCTTTGGAAAGAATGATGCTAAAGCTGAAACTCCAGTACTTTGGCCACCTCATGTGAACAGTTGACTCATTGGAAAAGACTCTGATGCTGGGAGGGATTGGGGGCAGGAGGAGAAGGGGATGACAGAGGATGAGATGCCTGGATGGCATCACTGAGTTGATGGACGTGAGTCTGAGTGAACTCTGGGAGTTGGTGATGGACAGGGAGGCCTGGCGTGCTGTGATTCGTGGGGTCGCAAAGAGTCGGACACGACTGAGTGACTGAACTGAACTGAATCCCTTGGTTAGCAACTGTTTGAATCCGCCCTTTGGAACTCAGGGAAGGTCATGGAGTCTTGCCTACAAGAAATGGGGAACAGAAAGTCTTCCCCACTTGGTTTAATCACTAGGCAGTGATTGGCAGTTAGGTTTCCTGACTTTTTAGGAAACCAAGCCCTTTAGAATCCAACCAGAGCCTTATGATTCAAGATGTAATTCCGCAACACTGGCTATTAAAAAAAAAAAGCTGTCTAAGAACCTTGATGGAAAGAGGAAACAGTGAAAAGTTGTTAACTTATTATTTGGACATCTGCTTGAAAATATAAACAAAAAAATATATTGGCTTTCGTTTTTAACAACTTTATTGAGCTGTAATTCATATACCGTATAGTTTACCCATCTAAAGTGAACAATTTAGTGCTTTTGAATACATCTGCGGAACTGGGCTTCCCAGGTGGCGCTAATGGTAAAGATCCGCCTGCCAGTGCAAGAGACATAAAGAGACTTGGGTTCAATCCCTGGGTGGGAAAGTTCCCTTGGAGAAGGAAATAGCAACCCATTTCAGTATTCTTGCCTGGAAAATCTCATGGACAGAGAGCCTGGCGGGCTACAGTCCATGGTGCCACCAAGAGTCCGACATGACTGAAGTGATTTAGCAGACACATAGAACTGTGCAACTATCAGGAGAGTCCATTTTAAAACATTTTTATAACCCTAAAAGGAAAATCTGTAGATATTAGCTATCACTTTGCATTTCTCTGCAAATTCCCCATTCCTGGGCAACTGTGAATCTGCTGTCAACTACACATTGGCACTCACCAAGAGCATTGCCAACGACTGAATAGCAAAGGTGTTTGCCATCTGCCTCTATGGCGATTGAACGCCATGCTGCTAGAGCTGTTGACCTTCAACAACCCTAAGGGAGTTCAGGGTGGAGTGAGGCACTCTGTGTTCCAGGGAATCTGGTGGGACAGCTCTTTAGATAGTTGGATATTTTTAGGAACAGATTTTATGATCTCAATCTTTGCATCTCCTCATATCTAGAGAAGCAATAAATCCTTTCATGGTGACATCAGAGCCTCATGACTAACAAAACCCTTTTGTAAAATGGGTGCTCCAGTTCAGTTCAGTTCAGTTCAGTCACTCAGTCATGTCTGACTCTTTGCGACCCCATGAACTGCAGCACGCCAGGCCTCCCTGTCCATCACCAACTCCCAGAGCCCATACAAACCCTTGTCCACTGAGTCGGTGATGCCATCTAACCATCTCATCCTCTGTTGTCCCCTTCTCCTGCCCTCAATCTTTCCCAGCATCAGAGTCTTTTCAAATGAGTCAGCTCTTCGCATCAGGTGGCCAAAGTATTGGAGTTTCAGCTTCAGCATCAGTCCTTTCAATGAACACCCAGGACTGATCTCCTTTAGGATGGACTGGTTGGATCTCCTTGCAGTCCAAGGGACTCTCAAGAGTCTTCTCCAACACCACAGTTCAAAAGCATCAATTCTTCGATGCTCAGCTTTCTTTATAGTCCAACTCTCACATCCATACATGACTGCTGGAAAAACCATAGCCTAGATGGACCTTTGCTGACAAAGTAATGTCTCTGCTTTTTAATATGCTGTCTAGGTTGGTCATAAAATGAGTACTTAATGGTATTGAACTCCACCTTCACCAAAACTGTATATATTGACCTTCCCCCACTGCCACTTAGGAGCGGAGTTTTGGATATCTCTCAAAGCCATCTGAGATGTTGCCTCCCAGGCTGCAGTCCTCATTTTACCCCAAATAAAGCTTAACTCGAAACTCTCAAGCTGTATGTCTTTTTTAGTTGACAGTACTTCCTGTTGTTGGGGGGAAGAAAACTTCCTCTATAGTCTAGGTTCTTTGGGCTGGTCTAAGAATTAAATTGTCGTGGGACAAATTAACAGGAGAAAAAGGAAATCAATCCTGAATATTCAATGGAAGAACTGATGCTGAAGCTGCATCTCCAATCCTTCGGCCACTTGATGCAAAGAGCAGACTCATTAGAAAAGACCTTTATGCCAGGAAAGACTGAAGGCAGAAGGAGCAGGGGAGGACAGAGGATGAGATGGTTGGATGGCATCACAAACTCAATGGACATGAGTTTGAGCAAGCTCCAAGAGATGGTGAAGGACGAGGAAGCCTGGCGTGCTGCAGTCCATGGGGTCGAAGAGTGATAGACTGAACCACAACAACCTACTTGGGAGAAACTCAGAAAAAAACTGATTAACTTGCCAAAAAGGCCAAAACCCTCACTCTCAGTATCTTTCTCAGCTAAAGATGAAAGAGGATGTTGAGGGTAGGGAAAGTCAGTTATGTGAGACTGCTTGGAAAAGCACAGTAAACAAGAGTGATTTGTGATGCAAGTTTAATTCTTTACCTTCTCCACTGATTTGGTAATCCTGTTTCTGGTACAGGGAGGGACACACCCTTACAAATGGAGATTTCCCTTTCATGTGTAAATATTTCTTACTAAAGGGAAACAATCCAGCTTGGTTTTCAGAGCCTATCCCCTGTCTGCTATTTCAGTTGAACACAATTAATATGCCAAAGATATTTCAGGGTGGCCGATTCTCCTCACTTAGTCTGTCTTTATAAATTTACCTGTTATCAACATTTCCATAAGTACAGTAATAATGTGTGGGGTTTTTTCAACTTTTTATTTTATATTGGGTGCTGCAGTCCATGGGGTCACAAAGAGTTGGGTGCGATTTAGCAACCGAACAATAACAATAGCCAATTAGCAATGCGGTGATAGTTTCAGGTGAACAGTGAAGAGACTCAGCCATGCATATACGTGTGCATTCTCCCCCAAGCTTCCCTTCTATCTAAACTGCCACATAACATTGAGCAGAGTTCCATGTACTATACAGTAGATCCTCGTTGGTTATCCATTTTATATATAACAGTGTGTACAGGCAACCATGGGCTTCCCTAGTGGCTCAGCTGGTAAAGAATCTGCCTGCAATGCGAGAGAACTGGGTTCCATCCCTGGAAAGGGAAGATTCCCCTGGAGAAGGAAATGGCTACCCACTCCAGTATTCTAGTATTCTGGTCGGGAGAATTCCATGGACTACCCAGTCCATGGGGTCACGAAGAGCTGGACACGACTGAGCAACTTTCACTTTTACAGCCAACCATAAGTTTGTTTCTTAAGTCTGTGAGTCTCTGTTTTATAAGCTCATTTGTATCATTTCTTTTCAGATTCCACATGTAAGGGATATTGTATATTTCTCCTTCTCTGTCTTACTTCACTCATTATGACAGTCCCTAGGTCTATCCATGTTGCTGCAAATGGCATTCTTTCTTTCTTTTCAATGGCTGAGTAATATTCCATTGTATAAATGTGCCACATTTTCTTTATCCATTCCTCTGTCGATGAACATTTAGGTTGCTTACATGTCTTGGAGATTGTAAATAGTGTTGCAGTGAACATTGGGGTGCATAAATCCTTTCAGATCATGTTTTCTCTGGATATATGCCCAGGAGTGGGATTGCAGGGTCATATGGCAGCTCTATTTTTGTTTTTTTTTAAGGAACCTCCATATGGCTCTTCATAGTGACTGTACCAATTTACATTCTCACCAATAGTTTAGGAGGGTAATATGAGATCTTTTTTTTTTTTTTCAAATATTAGTGTATTTATTTGGTTGCACTGGGTCTTAGTTGCATCATGTGGGATCTAGTTCCCTAACCAGGGATCAAACTCAGGCCTCCTGAATTGGGAGCACAGAGTCTTAGCCACTGGACCACGAGGGTAATCCCTGGTGGCTTCTTCCACATAGTATAGTGTTTCCAAGATCCACTGATGCTATAGCATGAATCAGTATTTCATTCCTTTTCATTTCCAAATAATACTCTATTTTATGGATATACCACATTACTTATCCATTAATCAGTTGGCATATTTGAGTGGTTTTTACATTTTTGCTATTATGAATAATGCTGCTGTGAACATTTATGTTTAAGTTTTTTTGTGTGGACATATGACTTCATTTCTCTTGGGTATAAACTTCAGGCTGAAATTGCTAGGTCATATGGTAACTCTTGTGTTTAATCTTTTGAAGGACTGACTCTTTTCCAAACCAGCTACACAATTTTATATTCCCACCTGCAATGAAGGAGGGTTCCGAGTTCTCCCCATAATCACCAGCACTTGTTAATACCTGTTTATAGCCATTCTAGCTAGTAGGTGCAAAATGTTATCTCATTGTGCTTTTGATTTGCATTACCTAATGATTAATGATGTTTGGAGAAGGGTCTATTCAGATATTTTGCCCATTTACAAAGACTGGATTGGGGAGTTCCCAGGTGGCATAGTGGTTAGGATACCTCTAGGCTTTTACTACCTGTGTCCTGGGGTTCAATCCCTGGTTGGAGAACTGAGGTCCCATGTAGCTTTTTGAGTTGCATCGTACATATTCTGAATAGAAGGTCCTTTTCAGTTATATAATTTGCACATGTTTTCTCCTATTCTGTGGATTATCTTTTCAGTTTCTGGTGTTTTTTAATTTTTAAAATTTCTATTTATTTACCTTTTGGCCATCCTGAGGGCCATGTGGCACCTTAGTTCCCCAACCAAAGATGAAACCATGCCCCCTGCTGTGGAAGCATTGGACTGCCAGGGAAGTCCCAGGCTTGTATTACTTAAAGCACAAAAATTTTAAGTTTTCATGAAGTGAAATGTATTTATTTTTTCATCATTTGTCCAACTGATGTCATATGTAAGACATCATATGCCTAACTCATTGTTGCCTAACTCAAGGTCACAAAGATTTGCTTCTACATTTTCTTCTAAGAGCCTTGTAGTTTTAGCTCTTATATTTTGATCTAGAATACATTTTGAGTGAATTTTTGTATATGGTGTTAGGTAAGGGTCCAACTTTAAATTACCTTGGCACTTTTGTTGAAAATCATTTGACCATGAATAAAAGGGTTTATTTCTGGACTCTCAATTCTATTCCCTTAATTTTTATATTTGTCATTATGCTAGTATCAAATTCTTGATTATAGTCATTTTTTTTTGCTTTCATAACATTAAAAAAATTTTTATTGATGTGTAGTTGATTTATTAATACAATGTTGTGTTAGTTTCAGCTGTACAGCGAAGTGAATCAGTTGTATATATACATATATCTACTATTTACTTTTCCTTAGATTCTTTTCCCATATTGTTTATTGTTCAGTTGCTTAGTCATGTCCAACTCTTTGTGACCCAGGCTTCCCCAAGTTTGCTCAAATTCAAGTCCATTGAGTCCGTGATGCTAACTAACCACCTCATCCTCTGTCACCCTCTTTTCCTCTTTCCTTCAATCTTTCCCAGCATCAGGGTCTTTTCCAATGAGTTGACTCTTTCATCAAGTGGCCAAAATGTTGGACCTTCAGCTTCAGCATTAGTCCTTCCAATGAATATTCAGGGTTGATTTCCTTTAGGATTGACTGGTTTGATCTTGCTGTCCAAGGGACTCTCAAGAGTCTTCTCCAGCACCACAGTTCAAAAGCATCAATTCTTCGGCATTCAACCTTCTTTATGGTTTTAACTCTCACATCCATACATGACTGTTCAAAAAACCATAGCTTTGACTATACAGACCTTTGTCGACCATTACAGAATATTGAGTTCCCTGTGCTATCAGCAGGTTCTTAGTTATCTATTTGGTATCAATATACAGTAGTGTGTATATGTCAGTCCCTTGATTACAGTAGCTTTGTGGTAAGTTTTGAAATTGGAAAGTGTGAGTCCTTTAAATTTGTTCTTTTTCAAGATTGTATTGGGCTGTTCTAGGTCCCTTGAATTTCTGTATGCATTTTAAGTTCAATTCACCAATTTCTGCCAAATAACCAGCTGAGATTTCGATAGGAAACATGTTGAACTGATAAATCACTTTGGGTGGGATTATCATTTTAACAATATAACGTCTTTTGATCAAGGAACGTAGGACATCTTTCCATTTGTTTAGGTATTCTTTAATTTCTTTCAGCAATATTTTGTAGTTTTTAGAGCCTAAAGACAGTTTGTTTGTTTGTTTTTTGGAAAGAGCAACGGCGTTGGAATTAGTCAGCTCTGTAGTTAAATCTCAACCACTCAGAAACTGAGTGACGTTGGGAAAGTTACATAATTTCACCAAACTACTTTTTTCATTAGTGTAATTGGAGCTGCCATACCTATTTCATTAGTGTAATTGGAGCTGCCATCACTATTTTACAATTGTTTACAATTGTGAGGTTTAAATGAGATATTGCAAATACCCTCAGCAAAAGCAGTGGTATTCAACACAATTAATTCCTTTTGGAAAATTCCTTTCAGCATTGCATCATCTCATAGTATATTTTCTGATCGATCTATGCCACTGTTTTGTTCTTCTATGGAAGCTTCCAATTTACAGTAAGCTTCCCAATTTACTCGTCTGTTTTCTTCACCATGGGAGCCACTCCAATTTCCTAAAATACTTTGTCCGATTATATTATACTTATGTCAAATAACCTTGAAGTTTCACCCTGTAACTTTGTCTATAGAGTCCAAATTTGCTGAAATTCCCAGGTCTCACTCTACCCAGCCAACGTTCTTTTCAGGGTCGTCTTCTCTTTATAGAAATTGGACCAGAGATTCTACGTTGTGCAGCAGGGCAAAGAGAGTTGGCATGTATTTGGGGCTTGCTGTCACAGGCATCTGTTCTTCTATCCTCACAACAATGCAGACAATTGTATAAGGAAGAACATTCTATCCTCGAAGCTTCAGGTTGTGTGGATCTGTTGTTAGGCGGAGCTCCTCTGTATTGAGGAAGTAGCAAAATATAGACTGTCTTAGTCATACAGGCAATTGACAGGATTGAAAATATAGAATGTTAAAACCAGTAGTCCATTATTATGGGATTATATGAAATCATGTGTGTGAAACTTGAAAATTTTAAAGCACTATTAGAATTTAAAGAATATTTCATTCAATTAAAAAAAAAACACCAAACAAACCAATAATCTAAAGCCAGTCATTCAAAATGTAAACAAATAAGCATAGAATATACTATACTGTGGCTAAATGGTAAAGACTCTGCCTTCAGTGCAAGAGAAGAGGGGTCATTCCCTGGGTTGGAAAGATCCCCAGGGGAAGGAAATGGTGACCCACTCCAGTATTCTTGCCTGGGTAATCCCATGGACAGAGGAGTCCTTTGGGTGGACTGGTGGACTGCAGTCCTTTGGGTCTCAAAAGAATTGGATACAACTTACCAAAACAACAACAAAAGAACAAACTGTGAATATATAACGTGATAGGATAGAATCTTTGACTAGAGTTATCAGTCTCTAGCTGACAGAATACAAAGCCTACCAGGGCAACCAAAATTGATTTAAATCTCCAGTGTCCTCTTTGAAACCTGTAACAATAAAAAATAAAATGAAATAAAAAATTAAAAGCCTACAACATACCAGTCGGTTTAATGACCGTGCGGCATCCCTGAAGGTATTTTTTTTTGGAAATAAGAAACCAGTTAAGGGACCTCCCTGGCAGGCAGTCCAGTGATTTAAGACTCCTCACTGCCAGTGCAGGGGACATGCGGGTTCAATCCCTGGCTGGAGACTAAGATCCCATATGCTGGCCACAGGGTGTGGCCAGAAAATTAAAAAATAAAAGAAAAAGAAGCCAGTTAAAAAGTTTTTCCCTGGATATCTGTGTAATGTTAATGCAGTGGACTTAGAGGTAGGTGTGAGTATTTCAGTCCATCATAAAGATTCCACAGAGCCCGCTATTGATGCAGATCCCCTGCTTAATGGACTCTTGTCATAACAAGTCCTCCCCTCAGTAACCTGGTCTCCAGTTTGTCTTGAGCATGCTCACCCAGTTCTGAAACTTGTCCTAACAACATTTTTGCTGAGCTTAACCAGCCATCATTATGTTTTTGCATACCATGAGCTCTGCATCATCAATTCTAAGGTACAAAATACAAGTTTTTTTTTTTTTCCTTTAACATTTTAACACCTTGGAAATGGTCTCTTAAATTCAGTGAAATTCACTATTTATATCCATTAGGTGTGTAAATTCTAACCAATACTTTCCCTAACACCTTTTTGAGATCTCCTTTTCTTTATCCAATAGTAAGAAATCCATAATTTTCCTGCACTATGCTAAATCCTGGTTGGCTGAGTTAGGCCCAACCAGCCTGAGCTTCATTAGTTAACATGGTCATCATAGAACCTGAGTCCCAGGCCCCAAAGGATACAAGTTCTTTAACTTTTAGGTTGTTCAGAGACATTTTTTTCCCCAATGTCTAAATATTCTGTCCTCACATGTAGCAAAGGCAGTGGTCCCAATCTTGTTTTTTTGTTGTTGTTGTTGTTGTTTTGGCTTAAATCTGTTTATAAGAGACTGAGCTTGTCAAACCAAGAGGGACCCTGTGGGGCTCCCAGGCACAGAGGCCATTCTGTTCCCCCATTTCCTGTAGGCAAGACTCCAGCCTCCATGACCTTCTCTGAGTTGCAAAGGGCGGATTCGAACAGTTGCTCATCAAGGGAGGAGCAGCCAAGAAACCACCTGAACCCTACTCATAACCTAATCTTGTCAAGTCTCCAGCTTTGAATCATTGTTATAACACCCTTCATTGAATCCTTCAAGGTTGGACACAGTTTTTCGAGGCAGAAGCCTGGTGTGTCTCCTTTTACCTGGCCAAGTAATAAAGCTATCACTTTCTACTTCACCCAAAACTCTGTCTCTGAGATTTGATATGGCATTGGTGCACAGAGAGGCTAAGCTTTCAGTAACACTATTAGGAAATTAAGTTCTGCCTCCCCCCCGCCCCCCACCTGCCCCTGACATGTCAACTGCCCCCTCTCCTTTTTCCCTAACAAAACTGTGTGTTAGCACTTAGGCAAGCTAAACAACCTGATTTTTTGCTGGCATTAGTCGGTCAATCCCTGAACTACTTGTCTGTGTAAATAACAACCAATTTATTTCATTACAATCAAACTTCGGTGTAGTTTGTTTCGACCCCTGCATCTATACCTTAGAAAAAGGAAATATGTTTTTTTGTGTGTGCAACTGAATCTCCTCATTTGCATACCCACCCCTCAGATGTCTGGAACCAATTTGATAGTCCTCCAAGTTGTATTCTTAAACTTTACATTAGCTGGTATAATAATTATCGGGAACACACACTAGAACTGGTAATTCTACCAAAGCTTTATTTAAAACGAATCGCAGCCTTCAAGCAGACACCATAATGGAGTGTTACCAGCCACGAGAATCTCTGAAATGAAAAGTTCCACCCTTGAAAAGTCTATCTGCAGGAGACTTTGTCTGGAAGCTTAGCATCAAAGGAACTGCTGGGTTATAAATGTAATCGCGAGTTAAGACTGTGTGCCTTCAGGGCCACATAGAATTATTTACATCAGAATTGAGACCCTTCCTTGACAATCAGCCGATTTCCTTAAACCTGTGTAAACTGACTGGGAAATTATTTTTCGTAGCAGCAAATACAATATTATTACATAGGGATTCTAGAGAAATGGGATTACCAGCCATTTTCAAACATTTTATACTATCAGAATATGTAATCAAAGTTTTGTTGTTGTTTAAATCAGTTGGCAGCCTGTACTATCAATATTATATAAGATGTGAATCCTGTTGGGGCCTTAAACTATAGGTTCCAAGTGGGCACTCTGCAATTGGTGGTAAGACTAGAAAACAGCAATGAATAGAGTCAGCATATAACAAGGAGGAAGAGAGTGTGGTGGGAACAGTGCAGGGCAATGAGGGGCTTCTCAAACTTTGCTTTATTTAAAGAGGCTAGTGCATTGTAAAACTGGTTTCCAGCCTCCTGTTTCATTATAAAAATCAGTGCAATTTGACCCTCTACACCATGATGTTAATTGTAAATAAAATTCCTCAAGTTAATTTAATTCCTAAATCCTGGAGTGACATGTGTACTGCATAGCTGTGCTTAGTCACTCAGTTTGTGACCCCGTGGACTGTAGCCCACCAGACTCCTCTGTCCATGGGGTTCTCCAGGCAAGAACACTGGAGTGGGTGGCCATGCCCTCCTCCAGGGGATCTTCCCAACCCAGGGATCAAACCCAGGTCTCCCTCATTGCAGGTGGATTCTTTGCCACCTGAGCCACCAGGAAAGCCTGTACTGCATAGAGGATGTGCTATATTTTTCTGTGTGGCTTCAAAGAATCGCCCCGCTCATTTCTGAGGATCAGACTCTTGTGCTGAGTGAACCAGATTAGTACTGGGTGCTGGAAAGTACAATGGCTCTGGAATGAGAACAGAGGTAAAATTCCAGCTTTAACATGTGGAAGCTGCATGAATTTGTTGTTGTTCATTCACTACGTTGGGTCCAGCTCTTTTCGACCCCATGAACTGCAGCACGCCAGGCTTCCCTGTCCTCCACTATCTCTTGGAGTTTGCTCACACTCATGTCCCTTGAGTCCGTGATGCCATCCAGCCTTCTCATCCTCTGTCGTCACCTTCTCCTCCTGCTCTTAATCTTGCCTGGCATCAGGGTCTTTTCCAATGAGTCAGCTCTTGGCATCAGGTGGCCAAAGTATTGGAGCTTCAGCTTCACCATCATTCTTTCCAATGAATATTCAGGATTGATTTCCTTTAGGATTGACTGGTTTAATCTCCTTGCAGTCTAAGGGACTCTCAAGACTTTTCTCCAGCACCGCAATTCAAAGGCATCAACTCTCAGCCTTTTTTTTTTTTAATTTTAATTAATTATTTTAAATTCTTTTTATTGGAGTACAGCAAATTAACAATGTTTTGATAGTTTCAGGTGAACAGCGAAAGGACTCAGCCATACATATACTTTTATCCATTCTCTCCCAAACTCCCCTCCAATCCAGACTGCCACACAGTCAGCCTTCTTTATGGTCCCAACTCTCACATCTGTACATGACTACTGGAAAAACCACAGCTTTGACTATACAGACTTTTCTTAGCAAAGGGATAGCTCTGCTTTTTAATGCGCTGTCTAGATTTGTCATAGCTTTTCTTCCAAGGAGCAAGGGTGTTTTAATTTCGTGGCTGCAGTCACCATCTGCAGTGATTTGGAGCTCAAGAAAATAAAATCTGTCACTGTTTCCACTTTTTCCCCTTCTGCTGCCATGAAATGATGGGCAAATTACTTAACCAGTCTGGGCTTCAGTTTTCTCAGCCATAAAATGGTTTTAACAATACCTTTTTTTAAATGGCTATGCATTCTCCCCTTCCTCTTGAGCAATAATACCCTGTGTTTGGCAGGACAGTGTCACCAGTTAAAATATTTCATTTTCTAGCCTTCTTTTCACAGAGATTTAGCCATTTGACTAAATTCAGGTTAAAAAGGTGTAAAAGGAAGTGTCGTATGGTACTTCTGAGAATTCTCCTTAAAACAAGTGTGGGTGCCCGTCTTTCTAACTCTTTGTATGTTTCCTGGAATGTGAGAGTGATGACTGGAACTCTGGAAGCCATTTAGAATCATGAGAATGAGGGTTACCCTTGGTGGATGTTGAAATAGAATTGAAAGGAGCCTGCATTCCTGACCACATTATGGAGCTGGCATACCACCCCAGAACTGCCCACCTCTGGTCATTTTTTATGTGAGAGAAAATAAACTTTTTTTTTTTTTTTTTAAACCCACAATGGAGGAGGGAGGGATAAAGAGGTTTTGTTTTTTTTTAAATTGAAGTATAGTTGATTTACAATGTTGTGTTAATTTCTGCCATACAACAAAGTAATTCAGTTATAAATGTACATACATTCTTTTAAATATTCTTTTCCATTATGGTTTATCACAGGATATTGACTATAGCTCCTTGTGCTATACAGTAGGCTCTTGTTGTTTATCCGTCCTGTGTATAATAGTTTGCGTCTCCTAACTGCAGTCTCCTACTCCACCCCTCCCCTACCACCCTCCTCCTTGACAACCACAAGTCTCTTCTTTAAGCTCATTTGTGTCACGAACATGTGTCAATTCATATATATGAATTTAGATTCCATATATAAGTGACATCATATGGTATTTGTCTTTCTCTGACTACTTCACTTACTATGATAGTCTCCAGGTCCAGCCATGTTGCTATGAGTGACATTATTTTATTTTTTGTAGCTGAGTAGTATTCCATTGTATATATGAACCACATCTTGATAAAGAGTTCTTTATATCCAGCTGAACCTAACAGATTCTGATGGATTCTATGAACAGAGTATAACCTGAAAGATACAATATGTATGTAATATGCATATTATATATAACATAGATATATAATTTTAGTACATTACATATATAATATTAATCAAAGAAGAGAATGTATTTTGTCCAGGCAGGATCTGAAACTCAATAAATAGCTTCTGCAGGGAATTCCCTAGTATTCCTGTAGTTAGGATTCCATGCTTCCACAGTAGGTACAAGCAAACACACATGTACAAGAAAATACATACACACAGGCAGGCATCTTATACACATTACTCTGCATCTTGCTTATATGCCTTAAGGAACCTTGGAGATCTTTTTGTATTTTGTCCTAATGCTATTATTTCACTCCTGCTTTCTTCATCTATGATTATTGTTTCTTGACTGAGCTGTTCCAGAAGTACCCAGATGACCTGTATCAATAGCCAGTCTTAGTTAATCCTACCAAATACATGCTCCATTTTCAACTAATGAACTGGCATTTTGGCTTATACATGAATTTTCTTGTATATTTGATTATCTTGAACTTGTCCTCTTTCCCTCTAGATAATAACACTGCCAATTACCATTTCACCTAAGTCTGCTGCTGCTGCTGCTGCTAAGTCGCTTCAGTCGTGTCCGACTCTGTGCAACCCCATAGACGGCAGCCCACCAGGCTCCCCCGTCCCTGAGATTCTCCAGGCAAGAGTACTGGAGTGGGGTGCCATTGCCTTCTCCTAAGTCTAAAACCTGGTAATTACTCTTGCCAGGTTTGGCAAATAAAAATGAAGGTGCTAGTTAAATCTGAATTTCATATAAACAATGAATAATATTTTAGTTTAAGTGTTAATGTAAGCTTACCTGCCTAACATTTGGGACATACTTATACCACAAAATTACTCATTTTTTGGTCTGAAAATTCAAATTGAGCTGGGAATCCCGGTTATATTTTGTCTAGCAGCCTTATCTCCTCAGGACCTCTAAAGGTAGCACAGATTGATATCTAAACTCTAGAACTCTTTCTGGTGTTGGAGAGGAAGACATTTTCCCCTCCCCTTCTAGGTTCCTCTGACCAGTCTAAGAATTAAATTGACCTGAGACAGATTAAAGAAGAAAAAGATTAAAGATTAAAGAAGAAAAATCACACAAAAGCTTAATAACACGTAAACATGGGAGAGACCCAGAAGTACTGAGTAACTTACCAAAGTGGCCAAAGTCCTCATCTCAAATATCATCACCTGAAGATGAAAGAGGATATTGTGGCTAGTGGTTTCCTCACAGTTGAGGAAGACGATTCATTTGGAGGTGGAAAAGCAAATGTTTGCTGGGTCCTGCGGAGACAATAGGGCACAGAATAGATGCTGGACTCTGGGCCCTGTTTCCCCCACAACGCCTAGCCCATCTTCTTGGCAGATCTCTCTGGTGGTAACTCCATTGTGTGAACAGGCCCCCTAAATTTTTTTAGACCGTTAGTGGGAAGGCCAAGGTTCTCCCTGAGTCTCTGAGGCCTTGATTATTTCCATCCAGAATTAATTTGTGTGCCAGAGAGACATTTTGTGGAGGTGAATTTTGTTCTCCTGCAGTACCATTTGGCCTACCAGCTTCCCAGCATTTCTCAGTCTACCCAGGAGGTACATAGAGCCAAGGGACTAAGTTCTTTCATGGAATAGGAGGGATATATGCTACCTCATAAGCCTTGTTGAAAAAATATCCCATATGCTTTCCTTTATGTTCCATCTTCCCTCCTCTCAAAAGGTGAATTGGCCTTTACAGTGATGGCCAGAGTTGACTTGAAAAGCAGTATATTAAAGATGGTGGAGACTCAGCCTGGATCCCTGAATAACTGAGAATCAGAGCCTTTGCCAACTTGGAATTGATGTTGAAAGCTCAGCCTCTGTGCACCAGTGCCAAATCAAATCTTGGAGACAGAGTTTTGAGTGAAATAGTAGAGAATAGCTTTATTGCTTTGCCAGGCAAAGGGGAACACAGCAGGCTCCTGGCCCTGAAAAACTGTGTGTCCTAACCTGGGAGGGTTTGGAGAGGAGTTTTATAGCAACGGCTCAAGGGCGGGGTTGCTGATGAGGAGTAGGGTGTGTGTAGGGTCTCAAGGTGTGAAGAGCTTCTTTTAATCTGAAATGAAGAACGCTAACATCTTCCATTTATTGGGAGTTTTAGTTCTCTGGTGCCTCAGAGGGTAAAGCGTCTGCCTACAATATGGGAGACCTGGGTTCAATCCCTAGGTCGGGAAGATGCCCTGGAGAAGGAAATGGCAATCCACTCCAGTATTCATGCCTGGAAAATCCCATGGACGGAGAAGCATGGTAGGCTACAGTCCATGGGGTCGCAAAGAGTCGGACACGATTGAGCGACTTCGTTTTCTTTAGTTCTCTTAAGACCTCAAAGATAGTGTTCTGTGTATTCCTTGAGGCACAACCAGGGCCCTGCCCCAGAGTTGCACTGTTGGTTCTAGGCTTCTCCTGTCTGTCTCTGCATTCCTTCCATTCCCTGATTAGCAGCTCTCTGAAAGGTTTCCATGCCCAGGAGCCACACAGGTTCCTGCTCGGTTTCAGCAAAGACTATGGTACTCAGCCATGGATTTTAGATTGTAATGACATTAATTGCCTTTGGGGTTTTGTTTATCTACCTATAAACTGGACTGGAACCTGAATTTTTCTATTCAACTATTTGGCTATAATTCTTCAAACCAATATTTCCAATTTTTCTCCCACTGTTGACTTGGAATCTTTGAGAACTAAGTTCATTTCCATTCAGTCACTCAGTCGTGTCCGACTCTTTGTGACCCCAGGAACTGCAGCACGCCAGGCCTCCCTGTCCATCACCAACTCCTGGAGTTCACCCAAAGGGTGCATCGAGTTGGTGATACCATCCAACCATCTCATCCTCTGTCGTCCCATTCTCCTGCCCCTAACCTCTCCCAGCATCAAGGTCTTTTCCAATGAGTCAACTCTTTGCATGAGGTGGCCAAAGTACTGGAGTTTCAGCCTCAGCATCAGTCCTTCCAATGAACACCCAGGACCAGTCTCCTTTAGGATGGACTGGCTGGATCTCCTTGCAGTCCAAAGGACTCTCAAGAGTCTTTTCCAGCACCACAGTTCAAAAGCATCAATTCTTCGGCACTCAGCTTTCTTCACAGTCCAACTCTCACATCCATACATGACCACTGGAAAAACCATAGCCTTGACTAGATGGACCTTTGTTGGCAAAGTAATATCTCTGCTTTTTAATATGCTATCTAGGTTGGTCATAACTTTCCTTCCAAGGAGTAAGCGTCTTTTAATTTCAAGGCTGCAGTCACCATCTACAGTGATTTTGGAGCCCCCCAAAATAAAGTCTGCCACTGTTTCCCCATCTATTTGCCATGAAGTAATGGGACCAGATGCCATGATCTTCGTTTTCTGAATGTTGAGCTTTAAGCCAACTTTTCACTCTCCTCTTTCACTTTCATCAAGAGGCTTTTTAGTCCCTCTTCACTTTCTACCATAAGGGTGGTGTCATCTGCATATCTGAGGTGATTGATATTTCTGCCAGCAATCTTGATTCCAGCTTGTGCTTCTTCCAGCCCAGTGTTTCTCATGATGTACTCTGCATAGAAGTTAAGTAAGCAGGGTGACAATATACAGCCTTGACGTACTCCTTTTCCTATTTGGAACCAGTCTGTTGTTCCATGTCCAGTTCTAACTGTTGCTTCCTGACCTGCATACAGATTTCTCAAGAGGCAGGTCAGGTGGTCTGGTATTCCCATCTCTTTCAGAATTTTCCAGTTTATTGTGATCCACACAGTCAAAGGCTTTGGCATAGTCAATAAAGCGGAAATAAATATGTTTCTGGAACTCTCTTGTTTTTTCGATGATCCAGCGGGTGTTGGCAATTTGATCTCTGGTTCCTTTGCCTTTCCTAAAACCAGCTTGAACATCAGGGAGTTCATGGTTCACATATTGCTGAAGCCTGGCTTGGAGAATTTGAGCATTACTTTACTAGCATGTGAGATGAGTGCAATTGTGTGGTAGTCTGAGCATTCTTTGGCATTGCCTTTCTTTGGGATTGGAATGAAAACTGACCTTTTCCAGTCCTGTGGCCACTGCTGAGTTTTCCAAATTTGCTGGCATATCGAGTGCAGCACTTTCACAGCATCATCTTTCTGGATTTGAAATAGCTCAACTGGAATGCCATCACTTCCACTAGCTTTCTTTGTAGTGATGCTTACTAAGGCCCACTTGACTTCACATTCCAGGATGACTGGCTCTAGGTGAGTGATCACACCATCGTGACTACCTGGGTCATGAAGATCCTTTTTGTACAGTTCTTCTGTGTATTCTTACCATCTCTTCTTAATGTCTTCTGCTTTTGTTAGGTCCATACCATTTCTGTCCTTTATTGAGCCCATATTTCCATGAATTGTTCCCTTGGTATCTCTAATTTTCTTGTTTTTCCCATTTTGTTGTTTTCCTCTATTTCTTTTCATTGATCACTGAGGAAGGCTTTCTTATCTCTTCTTGCTATTCTTTGGAACTCTGCATTCAAACAGGAATATCTTTCCGTTTCTCCTTTGCTTTTAGCTTCCCTTCTTTTCACAGCTATTTGTAAGGCCTCCTCAGACAGCCATTTTACTTTCTTGCATTTCTTTTCCATGGTCTTGCTCCCTGTCTCCTGGATTTAAGGGACTAGATCTGATAGACAGAGTACTTGATGAACTATGTACTCTGTCTATCAGATCTAGTCCCTTAAATCTATTTCTCACTTCCACTGTATAATCATAAGGGATTTGATTTAGGTCATACCTGAATGGTCTAGTGATTTTCCCTACTTTCTTCAATTTAAGTCTGAATTTGGTGATAAGCAGTTCATGATCTGAGCCACAGTCAGCTCCCAGTCTTATTTTTGCTGACTGTATAGAGCTTCTCCATCTGTGGCTGCAAAGAATATAATCAGTCTGATTTCGGTGATGACCATCTGGTTATGTTCATGTGTAGAGTCTTGTCTTATGTTGTTGGAAGAGGGTGTTTGCTATGACCAGTGAGTTCTCTTGGCAAAACTCTATTAGCCTTTGCCCTGCTTCATTCCATACTCCAAGGCTAAATTTGCCTGTTACTCCAGGTGTTTCTTGACTTCCTACTTTTGCATTCCAGTCCCCTATAATGAAAAGGACATCTTTTTTGGGTGTTAGTTCTAAAAGGTCTTGTAGGTCTTCATAGAACCATTCAACTTCAGCTTCTTCAGCATTACTGGTTGGGGCATAGGCTTGGATCACTGTGATATTGAATGGTTTGTCTTGGAAACGAGCAGAGATCATTCTGTCATTTTTGAGATTGCATCCAAGTACTGCATTTTGGACTCTTTTGTTGACCATGATGGCTACTCCATTTCTTCTAAAGGATTCCTGCCCACAGTAGTAGATATAATGGTCATCTGAGTTAAATTCACCCATTCCAGTCCATTTTAGTTCGCTGGTTCCTAGAATGTCGATGTTCACTCTTGCCATCTCTTGTTTGACCACTTCCAATTTGCCTTGATTCATGGACCTGACATTCCAGGTTCCTATGCAATATTGCTCTTTACAGCATTGGACCTTGCCTGTATCACCAGTCACATCCACAACTGGGTATTGTTTTTGCTTTGGCTCCATCCCTTCATTCTTTCTGGAGTTATTTTCCCACTCAGCTCCAGTAGCGTATTGGGCACCTACTGACCTGGGGAGTTCCTCTTTCAGTATCCTATCATTTTGCCTTTTCATATTGTTCATGGGGTTCTCAAGGCAAGAATACTGAAGTGGTTTGCCATTCTCTTGTCCAGTGGACCACATTCTGTCAGACCTCTCCACCATGACCCTCCTGTCTTGGGTGGCCCCACATGGCATGGCTTAGTTTCACTGAGTTAGACAGGGCTGTGGTCCGTGTGATCAGATTGGCTAGTTTTCTGTGAGTATGGTTTCCGTGTGTCTGACCTCTGATGCCTTCTTGCAACACTTACCATCTCACTTGGGTTTCTCTTTCTTTTTTCCGCGAGGGTGGGGTGGGGAGGGTGGGGTGGTTTTCCTTACCTTGGACTTGGGGTATCTTTTCACAGCTGCTCCAGCAAAGCCCAGCCACTGCTCCTTACCTTGGACGAGGTCACCCCTCCTGACCTTGAACGTGGAGTAGCTCCTCTCCACCCTTTTTGAGAACTAAAGCGGTCCCTTTTTTGAAACCCTGCAAACTAAAGCAGAATAGCTGATATACATTTAAGAGAGATCACCACAATGTAAGAGAGACTGGCTGATCACAGTCCTTAGCATGGGACTGTTGTTATGCACTATTACCTTCACACCCCCACCACTCCCCCCCTTACTAGGCAACAGTTATGTGCTGACCGTTAGTGGTCCTGCTCAGCTATTGGTTGGCACTGCAGTGGGCTCCTCCCCCATGTGACCAACTGTCACTGAGTGACTGTTAGTGGTCCTGCTCTGCCATTGGTTCGTACTGCAGTGGGCCCCTCCCATGAGTGACCAACTGTCAGTGAGCAACTGTTGGTGGGGTATTCCTCCAAGGATCCAAAGAGTGGTGGCCCTCAGGTGGAGAGTGAGGTAAGAAGCAGATCCTGGGCCCCGGGTCAGCAGGTGATACGGGGGTCCTGGGGAACAGGCTGGGGGCTGTGCCTGCAGGGCTCCAGAGCCCTCATCAGGGCCCCCCGACTGGTGAGGTCTAGCCTTGAGGCGGCGGTGAACCTCTCCCCTCTCCCCAGCTCTGTGACCTAATGGCAGCAGTGGCATCTGCCTGGGAGACAGTATGTGGAACCTTCCTCCCACCCATGTTTGGGTGGCCTGGGGAGCCAAAGGGCTAGTTGGGTCCTGGGCGCCTGGCTTCCTCAGCGATGAAAGCTGGACAAGGTCTGGGGACCTGTCCCTAAGGGAGCCACCAACTGAGATCTATTTCCTCTTAGCCAGGATTGGACCTTGGAGGGTGAGGATTGAGCCTTGGGACCTTGCCCTTCCTTGTCAGAACAGAGAAGATTTGTTTGGTGGAGATTTACAGGTACTTCGTTACCTGACTATGACCTGACCTCAAGAACAAAGGGTCTGACACCAAGAAGTTTACAACAGCCAACCACACCCCTTCCTCACCTTTCTAAGAAAGGGCTTTGCTGAAAGCTTTCGGGGGTTTGGGCCATCTCCTTCCATAGTCCTGCAATAAACCTTTCTCTGTTCCAGACTACAATGTTTTGATATTGTTTGACCTCACTGTGCCTTGGGCACACAAACGTGTGTTTTGGTAACAATAGCTCATGTTTAGATGATTTGTCTGTTGCCAGAAAGTCTACCTGCACATCAATGACATCATCAGAGATATTGCAACCTGCAAAGCTGGCAGCTCTCAGGACTCAGACACTGAGTTTATAATTTGCTCCAGCTACTAAAGTTTGTTTTCCTTTTGTCGCCATAGAAATGCCTCGTAGTAAATACTGGACTTCTCGCATAATATAGGACTACTTTTAAGAGTCCGGCAACATCACCACTTCCTGAAATGAGACACAACTGTTTAGCTGAATTGACCTATTCTTAGGACTGAGTAACTGGTTCAAAAAAGATATGGAGTAATATATCAACTTAGCTTCTAAAAGGCAGGACTGTAGCAGAACAGAATTTGCTGCCCCAAAATATGTCTCTTTAGAATATTTTAAGTTGGTTATTTTCTAAGAAACAGCAGACATGGGAAAAAATGTGAAAATCGAGTAGGACTTAACCTTTCGTTTCATGGGGTCACAAAGAGTCAGACACGACTGAGCGACTGAACTGAACTGAACTGAACTGAAGAGATATTTACAAAATTTCTGTAAGAGAAATATCCAATTGTAAAGGTGTCTCCCTGGATGTACCAAGAAGAGGATGACCAAATCTCTAAACACTGTCATGAATGGAGCAGACAAAGACTTGATTTCTTTTTTATTTTTTTTTAATTTTAAAATCTTTAATTCTTACAAAAGACTTGATTTCTGTGTAAGAACCTTAACCCTTATTTACTGTGCTTTTGCTGGTAACCCCCTGCCCATGCCTGACCCTCCCATCTTCAATATCCTCTTTTTACTTTAGCAAGGATGGTACTCAAGGTATAGGCTTCAGCCATTTGGGCAAGTTACTCAGTTTTCCTGGGTCTCTCTCATCTTAATAAAATTTTGTTTGATTTTCTACTGTTAATGTGTCTCATGTCAATTTAATTTTTAGACCAACCAGAAGAACCTTAAAGTGTAGAAGAAATTTTCTTCCTCCCTGCAGAAGACAAGCTGTTGTCTTAGAAATAATATTGTTTTCTCTTTTTATTATAAGTAATACATGAATTCGTTCTTACTTTAAGCCATTAAGTCAGGGAATTCTCTGATGATCTAGTGGTTAGGAGTCTGTGCTTTCACTGCCAAGGGCTTGTGTTCAATCCCTTGTGGGGAGCTAAGATCCTACAAGTCACACAGCAAGGCCAAAAAATAAGTAAAGAAATTTTGAAAAAGAAAAAAGAATATTTTTTTAAAAAGCAAAAAAAAAAAAAAAAAAGACATTAAATCATTCACACTACTGAAGAGCAGCTTCACTTCTAGTTCCTCTTATAAGCAGGTAGGTTGGGGGAGGTCCCCGGAGAAGATGAACCAGGCATGGCTTCCTTGACATAAGAGAAGCCATTTTGAACTAAGTCATTTTGTGATCTAAGGCTGGCCACAATGCTTACCCTTGGACAGGCTTCAGTAATCAATGATCTTAAGGGAACAAAGGAATGCAGAAACAGCGGAAGGGCAGTCAAACAATAGTGCAGTGATAAAGCAGGCTCTTAGTTCCTTCTCAAGGGATAGACGTAATAATATATCTTTGAGTTCTGCAGGCGCTGTGGCCACCCTGTCCAAGTGAAGGGTGGAATGATGTTCGTCTTCCTGACTTGAATCAACTAAAGCTTGGACTCCTGGATGTTTGCCCCAGTTCTATGCTGACTTCTTTTCTGCTCAAGCACATACTCTTAACACTTGCCCAATTTTGCTATTCAGAGAGAGACTGCTTTGGGAAGGTTCCCCGGTGTTCTCCTTACTTGCTGTAAGTAATAATAAATCCTTCCTTCTCCCAGTCTTTGGCTTGGTTGATCTATTGTCTCAACACCCACCATAAACCAGTTTTCAGGTAACACTACCCTCCTCCCCCAGGTAATTCTTACTAACAGTTTTCTCAGAAGGAGCCTGCCTAAGACCCCTAGGAGGAACTTGAGCTGCAGTGCTTGGGCCAGCAAAAGAGAAGGGAGAGGAGGTGCCTGAGATGGGAACCGCCCTAGGCTTGCTAGCTATAAAAAGATCGCTTTTTGCTTTTGGAGAGCAGTCATCTTTATTATGGCTGTTCTTTACTTACATTCTTTCCCCTAGAGTATACAATGTTTGAGAAACACAGGTAAATTCCCCTGATACTCATTATTTCTAGACTAGGTTTAATCGCAGCCCTCTGGGTACAACGCAAAAGAAATTTCTTAGCATCTCTGCATGCCAGTTATATCATGGATTCCTGAGGCAACACTTGGTAGAGATTTAGCAAACACCTCGTCCTTTCCAGACCACCTGAAAGATGTGGGTACCAGATATTATGTATTCTAATTTCAAATGGTAAATTCATCCTGAATTATTATTTCTTTTAATCCCGAGGGTAGGACAGAGACACCTTAATTGTAATTCTTATCACACTGAGTGTTTGCTAAGAATACTAAATGAATTGCAGTATACTTGTTTTCCCACAAGATGGTATACATTGGGCATCTCAGTTTCATGGTCGCTAACTGATTGGGGCAGAGGGTAAAGGGGTCTTTCAGCACTCGTTCTTGTCTGTTCCATGACACTTATATTGACCACTGCCTAATCTAGGCACACTTCTAAGTGCTGGGCATGTTACCCAGGAGACTAGGTGCACCACTTTGTGGGTGTCGAGCCAAAAGACATAATCAAACCAAAATATGAGAGAAGGAAGGATTTATAATTTGCAGCGGGTAGGAGAACACTGGGGACCTTTTCCAAAGCTAGTGTCTCCCTGAACAGCAAAATTGGGAAGTTTTAAGCTAAGGGTACATGCATGTTAACGATGGGACTTGAATAGAGCAGAATTCAGCATTGAACTGGGGCAAAGGTCCAGGAGTCCAGACTTTCATTGACTGAAGTCAGGAAGGTCAAAAAAGTTCAGTATCACCATCCCTTAAGTTCAAGTTGACCTGGTGGTGGAGTGTTTGAGGGATGTTTAAATTCTGCAAAACAGCTAGTCTTTACAATTGAAACAGAACAGGGAGTCTTGGCAAAGGGTCTGTTATCTCTGCTACTGTTACTTCTCTGGCCTGAAAATTTGTTTGTTGTTCCCATAAGATCATTATTACTTAAAAAAAAAAGCTCATTGATTACTGAGACCTGTTCCAGGGCAAGTATTGTAGTCAGGGTTAGATCACAAAATGGCTTAGTCAAAAATGGCTTTTCTTATGTTAAGAAAGCTGTGCCTGGTTCTTTTTCTCCTGTCCTCTACCCCAGTGGACCCCAGCTTTTTTTGGCATTAGGGATCAGTTTCATAAAAAACAATTTTTTCGCAGACCTGTGTGTGGGGGAGATGGTTTCAGGATGATTCAAGTGCATTACACTTATTGTGTACTTTGTTTCTATTATTATTGAATTGTAATATATAATGAAATAATTACACAACTCACCATAATGTAGAATCAGTGAGAGCCCTGAGCTTGTTTTCCTGCAGCTAGAGTGGTTATGAATATAGATGATGCCTCACTCATTTGCCACTGTCCACTTTCTGCTATGCAGCCCTTTCCTAACGGGCCATGGATGGGCACCAATCTGTGGCCTGGGGGATGGGGACCCCTGCTCTACCCTCTCTACTTAAAGGCATACAACAGTGAGTGACACGGACAGGGGTGGCCTGATAGAGCTTACATTCTAGTTGAGGGAGAAGACAGCAAAATAAATAGAATAATTATGCAATGTGGTCAGTGTTATGAAGGAAGTAAATGAAACAGCGTGATAGAGCGTGAGTAATAACTGAATTGAGACTGAAGGATGAGGAAGAGCCCCCCTCTGGGAAGAACTGGGGCAAGAATGGCCAGGGTAATGGCCTTGAATTGGAAATAATCATTTGATGATGTTTAGGTACAAAAGGCGCCAGTGTGACAGGAGTCAGATCACAGTTGTCAAAGAATTCGGTTTTTTGTTTTTACTTAAAAATACACAACATAAAAGTTGTGAATTTGGGGAATTCCATGGCAATCTAGTAGCAAGGACTCCATGCTTTCATTGTTGAGGGTCCAGGTTCAATCCTGGTCGGGGAATTAAAATCACACAAGCCATATGGAACACCAAAAAAAAAAAAAAAAAACCTGAAAAAACTAGAGTTATAAGTTTAAATTTTATTCCAGGTCTTACTGAGGAATATAGCCCAGGAGAGAGCCTCTCAGTGGCTCCCAAAGGAGGAGAAGGTAGAGACTGAGAAGAAGTCAGTTTGTATATAATTTCTGGCTAGGAAATATATGTGGTCAAACATATATCTTAGTAAAAGATTACTGCTGTTCTCAAAAATCAGCTCTCTCCATTTAATGATTTTAATGCTTTTCTCTGTATGAGAAAATGCAAGAGTTTGGGTTTATTGAAATTGTTCTTGAGGTATACCTCAGTCTAAAGGGCCTACTTTTCCAAAACACAGGGTAACTCATCCCGTCATCATCTGAATTTCCTCTTAGTGCAGTGTTGGTCAGTGACTGTAGTGGGTTGGGACTTAATCCTTGTAAAACTGGGTGGTGAGAAATGCTCTGTGTTCTTCTTTGTTTAGTTTTATTCTAAGAACAATGGAAAGCTATTGAAGGGTGAATGCATTGGTGCTAAGTTGCTTCCATTGTGTCTGACTGTTTGAGACCCTCTGAACTGTAGCCCACTAGGCTGCTCTGTCCATGGGATTCTCCAGGCAAGAATACTGGAGCGGGTTGCAGTGCCCTCCTCCAGGGAATCTCCTGACCCAGGGATTGAACCCAGGTCTCTCGTGTCTTGCATTGGCTGGTTGTTTCCTTGCCACTAGTGCCACCTGGGAAACCCATGAAGTCTTCTGGGATGACTGGGTTTTTCAAACTCCCTTTATACATTTCCCTTTATACAGACTGAAATGACAATCACAGAAAACTAGCCAATCTGATCACATGGACCACAGCCTTGTCTAACTCAATGAAACTAAGCCATGCCGTGTAGGGCCACCCAAGGTGGACGGGGTGTGGCAGACAGTTCTGAAAAAATATGGTCCACTGGACAAGGGAATGGCAAACCACTTCAGTATTCTTGCCTTGAGAACCCCGTGAACAATATGAAAAGGCAAAATGATAGGACACTGAAAGAGGAACTCCCCAGGTTGGTAGGTGCCCAACATGCTACTGGAGATGAGTAGAGAAATAACTCCAGAAAGAATGAAGGGATGGAGCCAAAGCAAAAACAATACCCAGCTGTGGATGTTCTGGCAATAGAAGCAAGGTCTGATGCTGTAAAGAGCAATATTGCATAGGAACCTGGAATGTCAGGTCCATGAATCAAGGCAAATGGGAAGTGGTCAAACAGGAGATGGCAAGAGTGAATGTCGACATTCTAGGAACCAGCGAACTAAAATGGACTGGAATGGGTGAATTTAACTCAGATGACCATTATATCTACTACTGTGGGCAGGAATCCCTTAGAAGAAATGGAGTAGCCATCATGGTCAACAAAAGAGTCCAAAATGCAGTACTTGGATGCAATCTCAATAACAACAGAATGATCTCTGTTTGTTTCCAAGGCAAACCATTCAATATCACGGTAATCCAAGCCTAAGCCCCTACAAGTAATGCTGAAGAAGCTGAACAGTTCTATGAAGACCTACAAGACCTTTTAGAACTAACACCCAAAAAAGATGTCCTTTTCATTATAGGGGACTGGAATGCAAAAGTAGGAAGTCAAGAAACACCTGGAGTAACAGGCAAATTTGGCCTTGGAATATGGAATGAAGCAGGGCAAAGGCTAATAGAGTTTTGCCAAGAGAACTCACTGGTCATAGCAAACACCCTATTCCAACAACACAAGAGAAGACTCTACACATGGACATCACCAGATGGTCATCACCGAAATCAGATTGATTATATTCTTTGCAGCCACAGATGGAGAAGCTCTATACAGTCAGCAAAAATAAGACTGGGAGCTGACTGTGGCTCAGATCATGAACTCCTTATTGCCAAATTCAGACTTAAATTGAAGAAAGTAGGGAAAACCACTAGACCATTCAGGTATAACCTAAATCAAATCCCTTATGATTATACAGTAGAAGTGAGAAATAGATTTAAGGGACTAGATCTGATAGACAGAGTACCTGATGAACTGCGGACGGAGGTTTGTGACATTGTACAGGAGAGAGGGATCAAGACCATTCCCATGGAAAAGAAATGCAAAAAAGCAAATAGCTGTCTGAGGAGGCCTTACAAATAGCTGTGAAAAGAAGAGAAGTGAAAAGCAAAGGAGAAAAGGAAAGATATTCCCATTTGAATGCAGAATTCCAAAGAATAGCAAGGAGAGATAAGAAAACCTTCCTCAGCGATCAATGCAAAGAAATAGAGGAAAAGAACAGAATGGGAAAGACTAGAGATCTCTTCAAGAAAATCAGGGATACCAAGGGAACATTTCATGCAAAGATGGGCTCGATAAAGGACAGAAATGGTCTGGACCTAACAGAAGCAGAAAATATTAAGAAGAGGTGGCAAGAATACACAGAAGAACTGTACAAAAAAGATCTTCATGACCAAGATAATCACGATGGTGTGATCACTCACCTAGAGCCAGACATCCTGGAATGAGAAGTCAAGTTGGCCTTAGAAAGCATCACTACAAACAAAGCTAGTGGAGGTGATGGAATTCCAGTGAAGCTATTTCAAATCCTGAAAGATGATGTTGTGAAAGTGCTGCGCTCAATATGTCAGCCAATTTGGAAAACTCAGCAATGGCCACAGGACTGGAAAAAGTCAGTTTTCATTCCAATCCCAAAGAAAGGCAATGCCAAAGAATGCTCAAACTACCACATAATTGCACTGATCTCACACTCTAGTAAAGTAATGCTCAAAATTCTCCAAACCAGGCTTCAGCAATACACCAACTGTGAACTTCCAGATGTTCAAGCTGGTTTTAGGAAAGGCAGAGGAACCAGAGATCAAATTGCCAACATCCGCTGGATCATGGAAAAAGCAAAAGAGTTCCAGGAAAAAACATCTATTTCTGCTTTATTGACTATGCCAAAGCCTTTGACTGTGTGGATCATAACAAACTGGAAAATTCTGAAAGAGATGGGAGTACTAGGCCACCTTACCTGCCTCTTGAGAAATCTGTGTGCAGGTCAGAAAGCAACAGTTAGAACTGGACATGGAACAACAGACTGGTTCCAAATGGGAAAAGGAGTACGTCAAGGCTGTATATTGTCACCCTGCTTACTTAACTTCTATGCAGAGTACATCATGAGAAACACTGGGCTGGAAGAAGCACAAGCTGGAATCAAGATTGCTGGCAGAAATATCAATCACCTCAGATATGCAGATGATACCACCCTTATGGCAGAAATTGAAGAGGAACTAAAAAGACTCTTGATGAAAGTGAAAGAGGAGAGTGAAAAGTTGGCTTAAGGCTCAACATTCAGAAAACGAAGATCTGGTCCCATCACTTCATGGGAAATAGATGGGGAAACAGTGGAAACAGTTCAGACTTTATTTTTTGGGGCTCCCAAATCACTGTAGATGGTGACTGCAGCTATGAAATTAAAAGACACTTGCTCCTTGGAAGAAAAGTTATGACTTACCTAGACAGCATATTAAAAAGCAGAGCCATTACTTTGCCAACTAAGGTCCATCTAGTCAAGGGTATGGTTTTTCCTGTGGTCATGTATGGATGTGAGAGTTGTACTGTAAAGAAAGCCGAGCGCTGAAGAATTGATGCTTTTGAACTGTGATGTTGGAGAAAACTCTTGAGAGCCCCTTGGACTGCAAGGAGATCCAACCAGTCCGTATTAAAGGAAATCAGTCCTGAATGTTCATTGGAAGGACTGATATTGAAGCTGAAACTCCAATACATTGGCCACCTGATGGGAAGAGCTGACTCATTTGAAAAGACCCTGATGCTGGGAAAGATTGAAGGTGGGAGAAGGGGAAGACAGGGTTGAATGGCATCACCAACTCAAGGGACATGAGTTTGAGTAAAGTCCAGGAGTTGGTGATGGACAGGGAGGCCTGGCGTGCTGCAGTCTATGGAGTATCCAAGAGTTGGACATGACTGAGCGACTGAACTGAACTGAACTGAACTTATATGTTTCTGGATGAAAAGCCTTAAAGGTCATCTTCCTGCTACTTGCTGATTTTTTTTTTTTTTTTTAGTTAACTTCATCCAGTGTTTTGCTCCTATTTCATTGTTCTTTGTCATTCTCATTATCGTGAAGTAACATTTCTTCACTTCCTGCTGGAGGCTTGTACGACTTGGTGGCAGGAGTCCTGTGGGCAGATCATAAACAACTAGGACTTTCCATTAGCCCAGGGAACCTGAAACCCAAACATCTGTCTTATGTTCTTAGATATAAAACACATTTAAAAACTTAAAATATAAAACACAAATGGCTGCTACGTAGAGAAGGGGTTGCAAGGAGCTCTGGGAGGAGTGGTCGGAGCATTCTCTATCTACCCAATGACCTCCTAGCTGAAGACCAGTGGGTTCCATGCAAACAGCAGGGGTGAGACTCTGCCCTTTCAGTTCCACTGCTTAAAACCATGGGCTTCTTTTCTTTCTGGGTCCTAGCTCTGTGAGAAAGCGCTGTGTATGTGTGAAGAGGGGTGAGGCATCACAGCAGTATTTGGGCCTGGGGGCCCCAAGGGTGAGGTGTTTTTTCTGAGCTTCTTTTCCAGACTTTGAGGTTCCCTGGGCTAATGGAAAGTCCTAGTCATTTATGATCTGGCCACAGTACTTGTGTCATCAAGCCGTACAGGCTCCTACAGGAACTGAAGAAATGTTACTTCATGATAGTGAGAATGTCAGTGAATAATGAAATAGGAGCAATACCGCGGATGAAATTACCTAAAAAAAAAAAATCAGCTAGTAGTAGGAAGATGACCTCTAAGGCTTTTCATCCGGAAACGTATAAAGGGAGTTTAAAAAGTCATCCCAGAAGACTTCATAGGGTATTTTCTCACACACAGTGTGATACACGAATGTACTTAAATATAAAGTAACTTGCTTTACTGCAGTAAATTTGCAGCAGTATAAGCAAAGTTTTTAGGATGAGGGTATGATTAATTCACGTTTCTCTAATGTGCCCTTGACACACTATCCAATTTCTTCATAATGTGACTTTTGATTTTATAAATCTCAAAATATTAATAAACAAGGATAGATTTAAGATTTTAAGAAACCTATGATTTATAGAGTATTGAAAATGGAAGTAGAATGTTAGCCATATTTTCTTTGTTGTCTCATTCTTTTTTCTTTTAAGGAAAATAGATTGAGAGTCAATCCTTGTATTATAAACTAATAAAGTAAAAATTCTTATATATGTATGTGTGTGTGTATATATATATATATATCTATATTTTCCCAACTGTTTTTTTCTTAATTGTGATGGAGTAAATGTAACATAAAGTTTACTATTTTAGCTCTTTTAAATTGGTATATTTTAGTGGCATTCATATTGTTGTGCAAAAATCACCACCATCTATCCCCAGCTGGGTTTTTACTTTGTTTTGTTCTACACTAAGGAAACTATAATGATTTTCAGTAAAATTAGAAAGCGTGAAACTATTCACACTGCTGTGGTATTTGGGACAGGTATTAAAGTTGAATCTTATTTTCCCGGTACTTAAACCTCCAGAGTGTCTAATAAAACCACTTATTTAAAACCAACCTCTTCTAGGCAGCTCCTAAAAAAGAAATACAAATGACAAAACAAAATAAAACATATCAACTCCACTAGTAGTTAAAGAAAAGCAAAAAATTTAAAACTTCCACTGCCAAAAAAATTAAACAAATCCTGATTATTTTCACATATCTTATTGGCAAAGAGGGTAAAAAAAGATAAAACCCAGAGTTTGCAAGGTAATGGTGGAGTAATATATTTTTGTAGAATGTGGTTTGACTGTATGTATCAGAATTTTAAATAAATGTACCAGCAATTCTATTTGGAAATAACTCTAAAGAGTCAATCACACATACGTGCTAAATTTTATGCATAAAGATGTTCACTGTAGTATTATTTATTAAAATAAAACATCAGAGACAACCTGATCTTTTGTTAATCAATATCAGATTAGGTTAAGAACATTATGATACATTCACACAACAGAATGCCTTGTGGTCATTATAAATGAACAGCATAGATCTATTATGCATTGTTGCATGAAAGAGGCTGTTACTGATGGCATACATAGTATTTCAT
The DNA here is from genome assembly GCF_023091745.1 of Budorcas taxicolor. Classification (NCBI taxonomy): domain Eukaryota; kingdom Metazoa; phylum Chordata; class Mammalia; order Artiodactyla; family Bovidae; genus Budorcas; species Budorcas taxicolor. The sequence continues at coordinate 20,905 of NW_026292184.1, read as the reverse complement.
TTATATAAAAATTCATATTTATGTGTGAATGTGTAAGTGTGTGTGTGTAGGTAGATAAGGATAGGTGTCTGAAAGAATCTTCAGGAGAATGTTAAGTATGGTTGGTTAGATTTACATCCTTTGGGGTACTATTGTCTATTAAGTGATTAAAAAAATATTATTATTATTGTTCTGAGAGTTTTCCTTTTTACTATAAGAAAGACAAAAGTTTTCTGCTTTGGAACAAAACATAAATAGATCAGTTAAAATATAACTAGGATAGGGAGTTCCCTAGTGGCGCAGTGGTTAGGATTCTGGGCTTTCGCTGCTGTCTGTGACTTGGGTTCAGTTCTTGTTCAGGAAACTGAGATCCTACAAACTGCATGGCGCAGTCAAAAGACAAGCTAGCAAATAAACAAACGAATGCAAATAGTAAGAAAACCCCCCCCAAAACCCAAATAGTATAAAAAGAGACTAATAGGCATAGCTCTATCATGAGGGCTTCCCAGGGGGCGTTAGTGGTAAAGAACCTGCCTGCCAATGCAGGAGACAGAAGAGACGCAGGTTCAGTCCCTGGGTCAGAAAGATCCCCTGGAGGAGGGCATGGCAACCCGCTCCACTGTTCTTGCCTGGAGAATCCCATGGACAGAGGAGCTTGGTGGTCTACAGTGCATGGGGTTGCAAAGAGTCAGACACGACTGATTACTTAGATGAAACGGGCTCCTCAAAATATAAACTATCGCAACTTATCCAATATGAAATAGATAATTTTAATGTCCCTGTAAGTATTAAGGAAGTTGAATTTATAATTTAAGAAGTCTCAAGAAAGAAATCTTTAAGTTCAGACTGTTTTACTGGTGAATTCTACCAAGTATTTGAAGAATTAATATGAATTCTATGTGATTTCTTCCACAAAATAGAACAGAAAGAAACATTTCACAATTCTTTTCATGAAGCTAATATTACTACTTTACACCAGAACCAAAAAGAGTACAAAGGAAACTACAGACTATATCCCTCAAGAATACTGATGGAAAATTCATTCACAAAATATCAGTAAATAGAATTTAGCAATATAAACCAAGACTTATGGAATTTATCCCAGAGATGCAAGGCTGGTTCAATATTTGAAAATCGGTCACATGTTATTTACCATGTTAGCAAGCTAAAGAAGAAAAATCATGCAATTGTATAAATTGATGTAGAAAAGAGCTTTTCATAAAAATGAATTTAATATGCATTCATGATAAAAATTCTCAGTGAAACAGGAATAGAAGAGAACTTTCTTAACTCAAAGAATATCTTAAACCTATAGCCAATGTTATATTTGATGGTGAAAAATTTTGTGCTTTTAGTTTGCTAGGACTGCTATAATAAAGTACCATAGACTGGGTAGCTTAAACAACAGAAGTTAATTTTCTTGTAATTCTGGAGATTAGAAGTGCAAGATCAAGGTGTCAGCAATGTAGTTTCTCTGAGGCCTTTCTCCTAAGCTTAGAAATGGCTGTCTTTTTCTGATGTCTCACATGGTCTTCTTTCTATAAATCTGTGTCCTAATCTCTTTTTTTGAGGATTAGTATCATACTGGATTAGGACCTACCCTAATGACTTCATTTTTTCTTACTAACCTCTTTAAAGACTTACTCTCCAAATACTGTCATATTCTGAGGTACTGGGGGTAGGACATCAAGGTATGAATTTTCAACCCAGAACCCCCCTAATATCAGGAACAAGTAAAAGATACCCACATTCATCTCTCCCGTTCAGTTGTAATCCTAGAAGTTATAGCCAGGGGCAATAGGGCAAGAAAAGGAAATAAATGGCATGCAGATTCAAAAGAAGAAATTAAACTGTCCCTACTTACAGATAATGTGATTTTCTAGGTAGGAAGTCCCAAGAAATCTACCAGAAAGTTCCTAGAAATAATAAGTGAGTTCAGCAAAGTCACAGGATACAAAATAAACATACCAAACTCAATTGTAATTTTGTATACCAGCAAGGAACATGTAGACACTGAAATTAAAAATTCAGGGAGCACTTGGGAGTTCCCTAATGACGCAGTGGTAAGGACTAGGTTCAGTCCCTGGCTGGGGGACTAAGATCCTGCAAGCCACGTGGCATGGCCAAAAAAAAAGGAAGCAAGAGAGAAAGGGAAAAAAAAAAGTGGTTTTTTGGGTAGCTATAGGCAAGATTATTTCAAAATGAGAAAAGTCAAAAGAACTAGAATAGCAAGCACATTTTTGAAATATATTGGGAGTAATCAGTCTACCCAATTTCAAGACATGAAAATCAGAGCTATTGAAATCAAGACTACAGTACTGGTGGAAAGATAGACAAGTGATTAACGGAACAGAATAGAGTACCCAGAAATGAGACATACAAAAATATGCCTGTCCGATTCTGACAAATTGCAAAACCAGTTCAGAGGAGGAAAGATAGCCTTTTCAACAAACGGTACTGGAGAGTTTAGGTATCCATAGACAAAAAAAATGAGCCTTGACCTAAGTCTTACACCTTATAAAAAATTAACTCAAGAGGGAGTTCCCTGGGGGTTTAGTGGTTAGGATTTGGTGTTTTCACTGCTGCATGGCTAAAAAAAATAAAAAAAAACAAACAACCCCCGCTCCCCCATCAAAACCATAAAACTCAAAATAGATTAGACTTAAGTGTAAAAGGTGGGGCTTTCCATGTGTGTGTGAAAGTCACTCAGTCATGTCTGACTCTTTGTGACTATATAGTGGATGGGATTCTCCAGGCCAGAATACTGGAGTGGTTAGCCTTTCCCTTCTCCAGGGGATCTTCCCAACCCAGGGATCAAACCCAGGTCTCCCACATTGTAGGTGGATTCTTTACCAGCTGAGCCACAAGGAAAGCCAGTGGTAAAGAATCTGCCTGCCTATGCAGGAGATGTAAGAGGCTGTTCCGTTCCTGGGTTAGGAAGATTCCCTGGAGGAGGAAATGACAATCCACTTCCGTATTCTCGCCTGGAAAATCCCATGGACAGAGGAGCCTGGCGAGCTATAGTCCAAGGTGGTCACAAAGTATTGGACATAACTGAGCACACACACAAGTGTAAAAGATAAGCATAACATTTTTAGAAAAATTTAGGAGAAACTCTTCAGGGATCAAGGGTTAGGCAAAGGGTTCTTAGACTTGACACTAAAAACACAGTTGATAGATTGGACTCTATCAAAATTAAACTTTTGTTCTACAGAAGAGTCCGTCAAGGTGATGAAAAGAGAAGCTCAGAGTGGAGGAAATATTTACAGATCATATATCCTACGAAGAACTAGTATCTAGAATACATGAACTCTCAAAATTCAATAGTAGAAAAACAGTTAGAACAGGGACAAAAGTATACAGAAGCATTTTACCAAAGACATACAGATGGCAACTAAACACATGCAAAGATGCTCAAGAGCATTAGCTGTCAGGAAAGTGCAAATGAAAATCACAAGGAGATATCATTACATGCTGATCAGAAAGGCAAAAAAAAAAAAAAATAGTGGCAGCACTAAATGTTGGCAAGGATGGGGAGAAACTGGATCTCTCATACAGTGTTGTTGGGAATTTAAAATACTACAGGGGCTTCCTTAGTGGCTCAGTGGTAAGGAATCCGCGTGCCAATGAGGGAGACACAGCAGGTGTGGTTCCTGACGAGGGAAGATCTCACATGCCTTGGAGCAACTAAGTCCATGCGCCACAACCATTGAGCCTATGCTCTAGAGCTCAGGTGCTGCAACTTCTAAGCCCATGTGCTGCAACTCCTGAAGCCCGTGCACCCTAGAACCTGTGCTCCGCAACAAGAGAAGCCACCACAGTGAGAAGCCTGTACATGGCAACCAGAGAGTAGCCCAGGCAGCAACAATGATCCAGCACAGCCAAAAATAAAGAAATAAAATTATTGTTTAAAAAAGGAAAAAAATAATATTGCAGCCACTCTGGAAAATAGCTTGGCAGTATTTTACAAAACTGAACATGCAACTACCATCAGTTCAGTTCAGTTCAGTCACTCAGTCGTGTCCGACTCTTTGCAACCCCATGAATCACAGCATGCCAGCCCTCCCTGTTCATCACCAACTCCCGGAGTTTCCCAAACTCATGTCCTTCGAGTCCGTGATGCCATCCAGCCGTCTCATCCTCTGTCATCCCCTTCTCCTCCTGCCCTTAATTCCTCCCAGCATCAGAGTCTTTTCCAATGACTCTTTGCATGAGGTGGCCAAAGTATTGGAGTTTCCGCTTTAGCATCATTCCTTCCAATGAACACCCAGGACTGATCTCCTTCAGAATGGACTGGTTGGATCTCCTTACAGTCCAAGGGACTCTCAAGAGTCTTCTCCAACACCACAGTTCAAAAGCATCAATTCTTCGGTGCTCAGCTTTCTTCACAGTTCAAATCTCACATCCATACACGACCACTGGGAAAACCATAGCCTTGACTAGACAGACCTTAGTCGGCAAAGTAATGACTCTGCTTTTCAATATGCTATCTAGTTTGGTCATAACTTTCATTCCAAGGAGTAAGCGTCTTTTAATTTCATGGCTGCAATCACCATCTGCAGTGATTTTGGAGCCCCCCAAAATAAAGTCTGCCACTGTTTCCACTGTTTCCCCATCTATTTCCCATGAAGTTATGGGACCAGATGCCATGATCTTCATTTTCTGAATGTTGAGCTTTAAGCCAGCTTTTTCACTCTCCTCTTTCATTTTCATCAAGAGGCTTTTTTTAGTTCCTCTTCGCTTTCTGCCATAAAGGTGGTGTCATCTGCATATCTGAGGTAATTGATATTTCTGCCAGCAATCTTGATTCCAGCTTGTGCTTCTTCCAGCCCAGTGTTTCTCATGATGTACTCTGCATAGAAGTTAAATAAGCAGGGTGACAATATACAGCCTTGACGTACTCCTTTTCCCATTTGGAACCAGTCTGTTGTTCCATGTCCAGTTCTAACTGTTGCTTCCTGACCTGCATACAGATTTCTCAAGAGGCAGGTCAGGTGGTCTGGTATTCCAATCTCTTTCAGAATTTTCCACAGTTTATTGTGATCCACACAGTCAAAGGCTTTGGCATAGTCAATAAGGCAGAAATAGATGTTTTTCTGGAACTCTTTTGCTTTTTTGATGATCCAGTGGATGTTGGCAATTTGGTCTCTGGTTTCTCTGCCTTTCCTAAAACCAGCTTGAACATCTGGAAGTTTATGGTTCACGTATTGCTGAAGCTTGGCTTGGAGAATTTTGAGCATTACTTTACTAGTGTGTGAGATGAGTGCAATTGTGCGGTAGTTTGAGCATTCTTTGGCATTGCCTTTTTTTGCGTGGGTGCAGAAGGGCCGAGAGGAGCTACTCCACGTTCAAGGTCAGGAGGGGCAGCTGTGAGGAGATACCTCTCGTCCAAGGTAAGAGAAACCCAAGTAGGATGGTAGGTGTTGCAAGAGGGCATCAGAGGGCAGACACACTGTAACCATAATCACAGAAAACTAGCCAATCTGATCACACAGACCACAGCTTTTTCTAACTCAATGAAAGCAAGCCATGCCTGTGGGGCCACCTAAGATGGGAGGGTCATGGTGGAGAGGTCTGACACAATGCGGTCCACTGGACAAGGGAATGGCAACCACTTCAGTATTCTTGCCTTGAGAACCCCATGAACAGTATGAAAAGGCAAAATGATAGGATACTGAGAGGGGAACTCCCTGGGTCAGTAGATGCCCAATATGCTACTGGAGATCAGTGGAAAAATAACTCCAGAAAGAATGAAGGGATGGAGCCAAAGCAAAAACAATACCCAGTTGTGGATGTGACTGGTGATAGAAGCAAGGTCCGATGCTATAAAGAGCAATATTGCATAGGAACCTGGAATGTCAGGTCCATGAATCAAGGCAAATTGGAAGTGGTCAAACAGGAGATGGCAAGAGTGAACATTGACATTCTAGGAATCAGCGAACTAAAATGGACTGGCATGGGTGAATTTAACTCAGATGACCATTACATCTACTACTGTGGGCAGGAATCCCTTAGAAGAAAGGGAGTAGCCATCATTGTCAACAAAAGAGTCCGAAATGCAGTACTTGGATGCAATCTCAGAAACAACAATGTTCTCTGCTCATTTCCAAGGCAAACCATTCAATATCACGGTAATCCAAGCCTATGCCCCAACCAGTAATGCTGAAGAAGCTGAAGTTGAATGGTTCTATGAAGACCTACAAGACCTTTTAGAACTAACACCCCAAAAAGATGTCCTTTTCATTATAGGGGACTGGAATGCAAAAGTAGGAAGTCAAGAAACACCTGGAGTAACAGGCAAATTTGGCTTTGGAATACAGAATAAAGCAGGGCAAAGGCTAATAGAGTTTTGCCAAGAGAATGCACTGGTCATAGCAAACACCCTCTTGCAACAACACAAGAGAAGACTCTACACATGGACATCACCAGATGGTCAACACCGAAATCAGACTGATTATATTCTTTGCAGCCAAAGATGGAGAAGCTCTATACAGTCAGCAACTACAATACAACTCAGCAATTGCACTTCTGGGCATTTATCCTGGAGAAATGAAAACTTACAAAAACCTGAACATGAATGTTTATAGCAGCTGCATTAGTAATAGCCGAAACTGGGAGACAATCCAGATGTCCTCTGACAGCTCAATGATTAAACAGTGATACAGCCACACCATGGACATTCACTAGCAAAAAGAGAGACCTACTCTATTGGGCATTCCCTGGTGTTCCAGTGATTAGGACTCTGTGCTTTCACTGCCATGGGCCCAGGTTCCATCCCTGGTTGGGGAACTAAGATCCCACAGGCTGTATGGCAAGGACCAAGAAAGGGCGGGAGGGGAAAGAGAGAACTATAGATATAACAGCTGGATGAATCACTGGAGAGTTAAATCCAAGGAGGCTATGTACTCTATAATTCTATTTACATAACACTCTGTAATGACAAACTTATACAAGTGGAAAATAGACTAATGGTAGCCGGGAGGGAGGGGAGTAGACGTGGCTATGTGAGACCACCGTCTGGGGTCCTTGTGGGGATGGAGCTGTTCTGGTGTCCGTGGTGATGGCCTCATTGTCAGCATCCTGGTTGGGATGCTGTAGGATAGTTTTCCATGTTGTAACCCCTGAGGGAAGCTGGGTAAAGGCTCCACAGGATCTCTGTATCATTTCTTACAGCTGCCTATAAATTTATAGTGATCTCTCCAAAAAAAAAAAAAAAAAGACACCGTCTGCTTGCTCCCTTTCCTGGCATTTGCCTTGACCTGTTGGACAGGGCTTATTCTTGTTCTCTTCCTGTGCCTCAGCTGTGTCAGCTCACCAGAAAGAGTTTCTGATGACGCCTCCAATGTGTCAAAGAGGCCTGCCGTTTGTCGGTCATTGCAGGAAGCAACGCAAACATTTCCGTGGCAGATTTCCGTGACTGTCAGTGGTTAAAATTGGCATCAGGGACATGAGTGAATTACAGCATGAATTCCCATGGGAAAATCCTTGAAGGGAAATATCAGGGTCTGGAGCTCTCTGTTATGATCCCTAAAACCTGAGAGGAAGTGAGTGGGGAAGAATTTGATAAACAAGTCGAAGGAGATTGGCAGCGTATTCCAGCCTTGCCTTGCGTTTCTCACCTTCTCCCTTGCCCTGCCCCCACTGGAGGATACATCTGTGTTTCAATGGTTGTCCCCCAAATCCATCTTTTCAGTTTGCTCTCGGATTTTTTCTTGTATAGAGTTTGGCTTTTTTTTTTTCCTTTCCTATCAGTCTTTGAATTTTTAGAGTTAAGGACTACGTGGGCATGTGTATGTGTCTCTATCTTATCAGTTTTAATAAGCAGAGGGGGAAACAGTGCCAAAATGTTGTGCTAAACGTTTGTTATCTAATTTGCTCAGCAGGGTACGTACCATGTTCCCCATTTTCTTCATGAGGAAAGTAAAGCTTAGACAGGTTAATGTGACTCCTCCAAAGGTCAGATAACATGTAAATGTCAGAGACAGTGTAATAACACAGGTCTCAGTTCAGTTCAGTTCAGTCGCTCAGTTGTGTCCGACTCTTTGCTACCCCATGAATCGCAGCACGCCTGGCCTCCCTGTCCATCACCAACTCCCAGAGTTCACCCAGACTCGTGTCCATCGAGTCAGTGATGCCATCCAGCCATCTCATCCTCTGTCGTCCCCTTCTCCTCCTGCCTCCAATCCCTCCCAGCATCAGCGTATTTTCCAATGAGTCAACTCTTCGCATGAGGTGGCCAAAGTACTGGAGTTTCAGCTTTAGCATCATTCCCTCCAAAGAAATCCCGGGCTGATCTCCTTCAGAATGGACTGGTTGGATCTCCTTACAGTCCAAGGGACTCTCAAGAGTCTTCTCCAACACCACAGTTCAAAAGCATCAATTCTTCGGCGGTCAGTTTTCTTCATAGTCCAACTCTCACATCCATACATGACCACTGGAAAAACCATAGCCTTGACTAGATGGACCTTAGTCGGCAAAGTAATGTCTCTGCTTTTGAATATGCTATCTAGGTTGGTCATAACTTTTCTTCCAAGGAGTAAGTGTCTTTTAATTTCATGGTTGCAGTCACCATCTGCAGTGATTTGGGAGCCCAAAAAAATAAAGTCTGACACTGTTTCCACTTTTTCCCCATCTATTTCCCATGAAGTGATGGGACCAGATGCCATGATCTTCATTTTCTGAATGTTGAGCTTTAAGCCAACTTTTTCACTCTCCTCTTTCACTTTCATCAAGAGGCTTTTTAGTTCCTCTTCACTTTCTGCCATAAGGGTGGTATCATCTGCATATCTGAGGTGATTGATATTTCTGCCAGCAATCTTGATTCCAGCTTGTGCTTCTTCCAGCCCAGTGTTTCTCATGATGTACTCTGCATAGAAGTTAAATAAGCAGGGTGACAATATACAGCCTTGACGTACTCCTTTTCCTATTTGGAACCAGTGTGTTGTTCCATGTCCAGTTCTAACTGTTGCTTCCTGACCTGCATGCAGGTTTCTCAAGAGGCAGGTCAGGTGGTCTGGTATTCCAATCTCTTTCAGAATTTTCCACAGTTTATTGTGATCCACACAGTCAAAGGCTTTGGCATAGTCAATAAAGCACAGGTCTACCTGGCTTCAGTTCCCTGTCTGTCTAACTATCTCTCTATCCATTCATTCATCCATTCATTTCAGTAAAAATCTACATATTATATTTGCTGAAGTGTCACTTTCACATGAATGGCATGTTAATTCTGAATTGATTTATTAAGTATTCTCTAAGGTGGCAAAATAGGAATTTTAAAGTAAGTTTCCAGCTCAGATAAATGTTAAAGTAAAAATTGCTTTAGAGTCTTAAGTCATCTCTTGGATGAGGATTGGCCAAATGAAATTCCTCTGCTGACTTGCTTATGTCACTTACACTGATATGCTGTAAATCATAGAATTCTAGCGGAATATACTCAAGTTCAATAAAATGAAATTCTAGTTTACAGATAAGGAACCTAAGTCCTAGAGTTATTAATTTGTTTAACATAGCACAGTGAAAGAGTCAGGATTAAAAGCCTTATCAAGTGTCCCAGCCCAGGGCTCTTTCTAGTTGACAGTGTGTGGCCATTGAAAGAATACTGTGTTTATGTTCCATGCTTCTACCTCTTTTTATGGGAAAAAGGCTTACCTAGTGTCTAAGCTCACATTCTCTGAAATTACCTGGCTCCAGCTCCAGGATATATAACACGAAACAAACTATTAACTCCTCAAGGCCTGTTTCCTCCTCTGTAAATTGGAACAATAATAGTACCAACCTCAAACTATGAGAAGTAAGTGAAATATTGCCTGTAAGTGCTTAGAACAGAGCCTGGCATACAGTAAACCCCAGATAAGCTTTAACTAGTATTTGAGCAAGGGGTTTGAGAGGATGCCATAGAGAGAGGCTAGGAGTTCATGCAGATGTTTTCTTTCTGAGGTTAGAGCCAGGTGTCTACCTGTGTCATGCTGCCTCTGAACATGCACTGGCTGTCTGACCTTTGGAGAAGTTATGTAACCTGTCTGAGCTTTAATTTCCTCATCTAGAAAATGGGAGAAATAGTACCTACTTTGCCAAGAGGATTAAATAGGAAATGTAAAATGCTTGGCAGAACATAATGGCACTCAAATAAGAGTTCCTTTTTTCCCTTTTGTTTATTGAAATAGCTGTATAACTTTTGGTCTGAAGTTCTGTCTACTGACTGCCAGGAGGTTGCAGGGTTCAGTCACTAAGAATGTGGGCATAATTTAATCTGGAACAAAAGTAACTCTGAAACTCACTTGTTTAACCTAGAGTTAGACAAATGTAGGGGAACAAATTTTATGTCAACTGTGCTTTTAGAACATAGTTGATATCCGTCTCATAATTCATGTATTGTTTATTGTTTTAAGCCTTCAAGAGAATCAGTTGCAGCCTCCTGGGAAGTGTCAGGCTGTAGAGAAAAGGTCAGAACTTTGGACTCAGAAAACCTTAGGCAGGATGGCTAGGGTGCTGTTTGCTAGCTGAACACAGACCTTGAAGGGCTGCTGTGAAGATGAAGCTGTATATAATGTGATAAAGTAATAATAGCTGATATTTATTGAGCATTTATTATGTGCTACACGTCATTTCAATTAACTCTAATTGTCACAACCACCCTATGAAGTGGGTACAGTCACCACCATTTTGTGGATTAAAAACTTAGGCACCAAGAATGTATGTTACCTGCCCAAGGTTACACAGCTGGTTATGGTGTCTGAATTTAAATCTAAGTATGTGGTCTGAACCCTCAAGCAATTAGCTGCCAAGCTCTATTGCCACCTTGGCATATAATAGATAATAAATAAATACCTACTAGTTCCCCATATTTTCATCTAAGATAGGCTTATTGAATTGCAAACCATTTTCAAAGTATGGGAAAATTAGGACTTCACTGTCAGTCTGGTGGTTAAGACTTGGTACTTCTACTGCAGGGGCTGCAGTTTCAATTCCTCATTGGAGAACAAAGATCCTACATGCCCTGTGCCGCTACCAAAAAAAGAAAAAACAAAGTAGGGGAAAATAATGTCTCCCTGTATCAGAAGGAGTAAATCCAAGAAATAGTGAATTAAAAATGAGTGTAATTTCTTCAATTTAATGATGCCATAGTAAACTCTAGGAGCGCAGTAGAATTTTAAATTAGTACTTAATGAAATACATGTTTTTAGTATTTTTATGGAAAAATTTAACACCAAAGCCACTGGAGAAAGAATGATTGAAAAAAGCAGAACAGATTTTTAAAAGTCACAGGAAAGCGAATATTTATGAAGCATCTGCTATATCCCAAGAACTACACTGGATCACTAAACAAGCTGGTTTTGTTTAAAATTCATAGCATTTTCTGAGAGATAGAGATTGTCCTGGTGTCTGATGAGGAAACCGCAGTTCACGGAGGCTCAGAAACTTGCCCAAGCTCACAGATGCAGCAAGTGTGGGAACCAAGATTCAAACCGGTCCCAGCAGAGTCCTCAGCTGATGTCACATGGCCATCTTCCTCAGAACTCTCTCAAGATTCACAAGTCATGAAGTGTCTTTGACTGGAATTCAGGGCCTTTACAGGGCCTGTTCCCAGAAACCCTTGTTCTTCAGTACAGCTGTTGAATAGATGGGTGTGAGTGGATCTTCTCCTTGGCTCTGAACCTGATAACCCCTCTGCTTGCTGCTCCTCTCCGCCCACAACACTGACGTTCCATTGCCTTCAGGCCAAATTGGCGTCTATTTATATGAGCCACCAAGGAGGCTCAGACCTTCATTGCAAGCAAGGAGTCAAGGCACCCTAAGCTTTTGCTTCTGGATCGTGGGGGAGGGATAATTACCTTTTTTTTTTTTTTTTTTTTTAATATCCTTGCCAACCCTGAAGAACTCTAGTCTTAAGCCCAGGGGCTGGGAGGAAAAATGGAAAGAATGGTTTGATTAAAATTTCTGTAACTGGGACCTGTGTATCATGCACAATAATACAAGGGTGGATTTGAGGCCTGAAGAGGCCCCAGCAGCACATTTCTGAAAGTCTAGGGATAGATGAGGAGTCTCAGGAGAGCCAAGAGGACTCGGGTGTAACCACGTGGGATTCACACCTTGGAAGGTGGGGGCAAGGGGTGTGGTCTCGAGTTGAGTGTGAAGGACCCACACCAGGAAGTGGAGTGGACTCAAAGGAGCAGTTTGGATACTGTCACACTGATCCTATTTCTACTCCCAGGCAGGTATGAGGGAGAAAACATGGGTTAGGTTTTGTTATGAGAATACCCTTTATCTCCAGAGACATAACTTATGACCTCTTCATTTAATGGAGGAGTCCGTCTCACAGATATTAATTAAGCAGTCACACATGTGTGTGACTGTGATGAGTCCCAGGAAAGAGAAGTACAGGGGACCCCGCTGGTTATAAAGAGGGATCTGACCTGGGGGGGTGAGAATAATAAGGAAAGGCTTCCCTGGGAATGTGATGAGGGGTGGGGGGAGGGTGTTGCAAAGATCCTGAAGCAGATGTGAACAGGTCAAATAAATTACAAACTGTGGGAGGGGAAGAAGAAGACTCACATGTTTCTTCACTGATTTGCATCAAAATGTTTAATTTTTATTTATTTATTTGGCCGTGCCAGGTCTTCGCTGCGGCACGTGGGAGTTGCCGCATGCGAACTCTTGTGAACTCTGTTTCAGCAGGTGGGATCTAGTTCCTTGACCAGGGATTAAATCAGGGCCCCTGCGTTGGGAGTGCGGAGTCCTAGCCACTGGACCATGAGGGAAGTTCCTCTGATTTGCATTTTAAAACACAGAATTGGATTTGTGAAAGCAGAAGCTAGTTTTCAAAGGGCTTATCTTGTACAGTTGATTGACTTTGCCTTTCAGGGCATGTGGACTGAGGGCAACCAGGACCCTGGACTCTATTTATGCCTCAGTCACTGACAAGTTGCATGATTCTAAGTAGGTTTCATAACCTCCATTTTTCTACATGTCGAGGAGGGCAGAGAGCGGAGTGGAGTTGGAATGATGATCTTTGTAATTCCTCCTGGTGCTTAAAAGAAATCTAATAGCAGCTTTTCAAGAGCCCTCTGTTATTCACTTTTAGAGAAAAAGCTTGTTCCTTTCACTTCATAATTCCTCATAAATGTCCAACCTTTCCCTTTGACTCTCAGAAGAGGCCTTGGGAGAACAGAGTTTACTTTGCTATCATGTAAACTTTCATTATTTTATTGAACACTTTCATTACTTCATGCCTGGTCTAGGTGCTGAGAAGAATAGGATGGGTCATCACCCCCACCAGCTACCCCTAGTCCACTGTCAGCTCCGAAAACAAACATTATCAGGTAAGTGTAGTATAAAGTGATAAGTGCATTGCTAGAGATATAGAGAAAGCGTTAAAGGAGAATAGAGGAAGACCATCTAATGCACGTGTAAGAGTAATGGAGTTGGTTATACTTGGAGATAAAAAAAGTAGGTGTGCACAATGGGTGCTTAATAAATGGATGTAGCTGAACAAATGAGTGAATTGTGTTGCTGTGATTCTAACTTCAAATGGTTCGATGGCTGATTCCAGAGACCCTCGTTATTGCTCTTTCATGCCATAAAAGAAAAAAAAATTAATAACGGTTGCAATTGTTCTGATTATAAAGAGCCACTGGGCACTGCACACATTCACATGGGTATGTTTACCTGCACTTAATTTTTTTCCTCAACTTTTCATTAGGTGATTGTTTCTACCATTAATCTTTCTTCCCAGAGATGAGAAAGACTGCCTTTGGCCATTTTCACTGTGTTGTGTTAAATCTTAGGGGGGAAACAATGAGTTCAGTGTATATTACACAAGAGACAGCTGGGAGACTAACATCTGGGGTAGAGAAATTCAATAACAGTTTCCTCCCTGAGGATGGGAGCAGGGGGGTGTTGTGAGCCTGTGAAATGTTACGCTCAGTGCTTAGCTGTGGAGGGAGCAGGGTTGACAGAGCAGAGTTTCCTCCCCTCTTTAATTCATGCTGAAAACTCAATGATGTTTGAGGGACTGGAAGCCCTAAGTGCAAAGCATGAGCTTCAGAAGAAAAATGTTACTTTTATGCTGCCCATTAAAACATTTACCTGCTCCATATGCTCCAGCACTTACCGGAGAAAGGTGAATTTGCCCAATGAAAATGGAAAGCTCATTTCTGAAAAATTGTTTTCCATAAATCTTGCAAATTACTGTGCTCAAATATTCTAGGTTGTAGCCAGAGTTACCCCTGGGGAGTGATTATCAGGGAAATAACCATGAACAGCAATAAGACCCTGCACAGATCTGACGGGGATATGACCTTTCTGTGCAGGAGACATTTGCCTGGGTTGCCAGGAGCTCTGTAATTAATGGGGCACCGGAGAGCCTTCTTCTCTATGAGCCAATAATTAGTCCTCCCGGAGACACACATTCCAAACCATATCCAGGGTGTCATGTTCTGAATGCTGTTCGCTGAGCGGAATCCAGTGAATGTATGAGGGGCTAAGCTGACTAAACCCCAATACCCCACCGTTCTTGAGGTCTTTGCTTTCCCCCAGAGTGGTCCCACTTGAGGAACACTAGAGTGATTAAGCAATACTTAGTGTCTACTTTCCTTTTGTGGGGGAGATACATGATTTCAGTAGCAATATATCATGAGTATCAAATATATCGAATGGTTTTGAACCCACAGGTTGTTTTGCTTCCGTTTTACTTGTATGTTTTGGGTGGTTGGTGTGACATGGAGAACACCACCACCCACAGTCAGGGGAGGTGGAAACCTACCTGTAGGGTTGCAGTACATGGTCGTACACGTTGTGCCCTCCACAAGGATGCCAGCTGAAGGGGCGAGAGGGGGCCTGAAATCTAGCATGTGTCTTTGGGTGCATTAGCACCCAACCATCCTTAATTCTTAACTACACACCATATTGTTTTGTTTTTGTTTGTTCTGTGGCTGTGCCCCATGGCAGGCAGGATCTTGTTTTCCTCAACCAGGGCTCGAACCCATGCTGCCTGTGGAGCCTTAACCTTCCCCACTGGACCAGAAGGGAATTCCTCTACAAACCATATTGAATTTACAAACTAATAGTGTACTGGGCTTTCATGTCCTGGCAATCAGCTTTATAATTAACCAGCTAGCTGTCATTGAAACCTTGGGAGAATATGACAGTTGAAGCAAACCTTTTCAAACCAAAAATTTAAGTTTGATAGAGGATATTGTGTGTGATCGGTATTTGCTGGATAAAGAATCATTTAGTCTGGTACACCATATCATGCTTTCCTTCTCCCGTTCAATATGAAAGTCTAATATTTACATAAACAGATGGGATTGTTTATTCATAATCTCAGCATTAGAGTTAACTTTTGGTTAAAAACAAGTTTTGACCACTAGTTGGCAAATTATGAAGCTTTAGTGCAGTTAGCAACAATATTTGGCAGTCAAGTGATGTTGACTTATCTTCCAGGGAGCCTATGGAGGTCTGGTTCACCTAAAGGCTGCATGGTAACTGATGGTTTAACACCCATCAGTGTGTGCAACTTTGCTGAATCAGTCTTCCCAGGCTAATGCTGTGTCCTTGGTAACGGTGCGTTGGAAGCATTGCAGGCTTTAGAAGCAGAATTTTTTGGGGGCAGGCCATGCTATGCAGTTTGTGGGATCTTAGTTCCCCCAGCCATGCCTCCTGCATTGGAAGCATGGAGTCTTAACCACTGGACCCCCAGAGAAGCCCCTGGAAGGAGAACCTTAACCTCAGCCCTTTCCAGATGAAGGAACTTCAGCATACTAGCTTCTGAACTTCAGCTTATTCATTTGTCAGTGCCTGCTTCCCTCAGTTGTTGGATTTAAGTAGAAAAGGTGAAGCGTCCAGCGTGGAGCCTGGAACAATGTCGTGGGTTCTCAGTAAATGCCAGTCTCCGCCTTCTCCCTTTAAATCAGTCTTTAATGATTTCTGTATTAGTTTCCTAGGACTGCCTTGACAAAGTACCACAAGTTGGGTAGACAACAGAAATTTATTCTCCCTGTTCTAGAGGGCAGAAGTCTAAGAACAAAATGTTGCAGGGCCGTGCTCCCCCTGGAGCTTCTAGGGGAGAATCCTTCTGCCTCTTGGAGATTCTGGGGACCTCAGATGCTCCTTGGCTTGTGACAGCAAAATGCCATGTCATCACAGTTTCCCTCTGTGTCTTCACAAGATGTTCTCTCTGTGTGTCCATGTCCAAATTCCCTTCTTCTATGAGGACACCAGTCACATATTGGATTAGGGCCCATCCTAGTAACCTCATCTTAACTTGACTGCATCTGCAAAGACTCTATTTCCAAGTAAGGTCACATTCTCAGGTACCTGGGGCTAGAGTGTCCATATCTTTTTGAAGAACACAATTCAACCTGTAACAATTTCCTATCATCTGTAGGAAAATAATAATCATCTAGTAACTTTATAATTTCTAGAAGGCTTTTGATATCTCTGCCCAGGGAGATAGATAGGCCTTAATATTTTTTTATAAAAGGGGATACTCCCATTAAAACTAGAGTTGTTTTGTTATAAGAGGTGAAGATATCAAATTATGTTTGATGCAAAATTCCCTGGTTTTGCTAATTTAACAGGAGATATAATTTTTAAAAAAATTTATTTAAGATTTTTACCACAACCATATTTCCATGTTGCAACATAGTTTTTGTAATTTTCACACTATTTCCTGGTTGTTGTATACAAGTCTCTAGCCAAGAGTGTCTTGGCTGAATCTAGTTTTCAACTGATGTCTTTCAGCTATACGTTTAACTATACAATACTGCCAGACCAGTCTTCCCAAATTAGTGCTGTGTTCTTGGAGATTCTGTGATGTAAACAAAGTATGTTCTAGTGTCAGACAGACTGGAAGTCATGTCTCAGTCCTATGTCTTTCCAGCTATGTGAACTTGACATATTAAAAAAAAGTGGTAGAACAATATGTAAAATAAACATATATTTATAGGAAAAAAGATGCTGGTATCTGCTCAGAAAAAGACCTAGAAGGACTCACACAAAAACCATTAAGCAGGATAAGACCTAAGAAGTGGGGATGAAAATGAATGAGGGTGTGAAGACATTCACAGTTTACTACGTGCACATTAGTATTAACTTTTTTTCTTCAACAAGCATGTATTTTTCCTAGTTTTTAAAGAACCAATTCAAAATAAAAACCCACCTATTTTAAAAGCAGGTAATTATTTGGAAACTAAGGGAATCTGACAGTTTCAATCTACCTACACCAGTTCCTCTCTATTACTTACCAATTGGAAAAGATAATTATGGTATGGAGAAAATGCAATTTGAGAACAGAAATAGAAAAGAAAAAACTTTTTTCTTCTTACTGTTGTCTCTAATTGTAATTTCTTTTTTAAAATTTTGTTTTTTAATTTTTAAAAAAAATACTACTTTTTCTGACATGTACACACTGCTATATTTATTTATTTTTGGCTGTGTTGGGTCTTCAGTTTTACATGTGGAGGAGGAAATGGCAACTCGCTGTAGTGTTCTTGCCTGGAAAATCCTGTAGTCAGAGGAGCCTGCCGGGCTATAGTCCACGGGATCACAAAGAGTCGGACACGACTGAGCGACTAGCAGCCAGTCAGTTCCTCTAGTTGTGGAGAGTGGGGGTTATTCTCTTGTTGCAGTGCCCGGGCTTCTCCTTGCGGTGGCTTCTCTTGCTGGGTGTGGAGCGCAGGCTTCGGTGGTTGCGGCACATGGGCTCACTAGCTGTGGCTGGGGGTCCTGGAGCTCAATAGTTGTGCGGCACACAGGCTTAGTTGCTCCACTGTGTGTGGAATCTTCCCAGGCCAGGGATCGAACCTGTGTCCTTTGCACTGGCAGGTGAATTCTTATCCACTGAGCCACCAGGGAAGTCCTCTAATTGTAATTTCTTCCTAACCCATAATAGTTCCTTCAGGAATCTGGATCTCTTTAATTGACTTCCTTTATCAGAAAACAAAAATTAAAAAAATAAATATATCCTTTTATTATAATTGTCAGAGAAGTATTTGGAATTTTTGCTTTTGTTGTTGCTGATATTGCTTTAAAATAGGCTTTATTTTTCAGTTGAAACCTGATTTTGCATTGTAAGCAAATATTCTTACTCTTCTAGACTGAATTATTCCCAATCTAAAACATTCTGGAAGGAATATATTCATTAATATTTTCAAAGTGGGACTTCTGTGGTGGCCCAGTGGTAAAGAATCCATCTTGCAACATGGGGCAACTAACTCTGTGCGCTGCAACCGAACCTGACATGGACAAAAACAAGAAAAGAACATTTCAAAATGATTGTAAGCATCCTCAAGATAATAGTAGCAATGATCCCTCAGTTATTTTTTCCTACAATTCTCTTCAGCAAATTCTGTTTTCTCAAATAATGCATAGATCAGCATTACATATTTGTTACTGTTAATATGGCTTTTGAAAAAGCAGTGTATACTGGTTTTGAAAGATGAGGATTCTTCCACTTTTCTTGCCATTCTAACAAACACTTATTAACAAAACTAGATGATGTAGGTAGGAAAGGAAATTATTTAAAAAATGTAATTTCCTTATTTCATTTTCTTCAGTATCATTCTAATGTTATCATTCATTTAATTTCCAGTAGACTTACAGAAAAAGTCTTAGTAAGAGATTATTCCTTTTTGATTTATATTTTTTTAAAGGCTAAAAAAGTTTTCATGAAACTTTTTTTGAGGCTGAAAATGATTGGGTCTGAAAAATTGTATTTGATTTATAGCTATGTATTAATATGTGTTATTAAGATATGTTTTCAGTAAATATGAAAAGTTTCATCATCAATTATTGACAGTTCAAAACAGATTGGTTAATATTAGTTGAATGCTTGACAGAAAAGAAAACCTGATTCTATTCCAAAGAGTAAAACAAGAACTAAGATCAAGTTGAGAGGTCACTGAGGATATTTCAAAACCATTCATACGTCACCACTGAGGGTACAAAGATGGTTTAAATGACCTTATGTACATATATGGTAGTAATGCTTCTGCCAGTTCTCATTGATCTTTAACTCTACCATCATTATCATCAACTTTTTTTCAATAAGAATTTATTAGTCACCTATGTATACATACATGATAATATGCATAGTTCGTACCCAAGTTCATATACAGCAACACAAATTGTGGCTATTGGTAAAACATTTGACATTGTGCCTTTCATGAATTATGTAGCATACGTTTGGCTACTCTCTGAGTTTACAGATAAAAAAGATGATATCCTGTTGATTCTATGTGACTTCAATGGATTGAATGCTGTTGACTGGTTCTCAGGTCCTCTGAATCCTTTGTGAGAGCAGGTCCCAAACCTGGCCCATGGGAGCTCAAGAAATGCTCAAGAAAAGCAGTAGGGAGATAAAAGTATCAAGGGAGTAAATTTAATGCTGGGGCCACATGCTACAACATCAACTTGAGTACCTGTTTTTTTTAGAAAGAAACAAAACAAAAACATTCTTCTCTGTAACTGACATGGCTTTGGGATTTGAAAAAGCAGAATAATTAAATTTTCATTTTAAAATCTTTGAAAATAGAGTGGGATAAAAATACCGTTTCTTTTTGTATAAGAAAGCTGAGACATTGAAAAATTGAGAAATAGAATTCCAAGGAAAATAATGAAATTTCAACATTAGGAAATCCAGTAATGCAGTTCACATATTAATCAACTGAAGAAGGATAATCAAATGATGACCTCTTTAGATGCTGAAGAGACACTTGATAGAATTCAATATGCATTCCTTATTTTAAAAGGAACTATTAATAAGCTTTGATAAAGGCAGAAACTACTGCAAATATCCTAATAATGAGACATTATGAGATGCTCATTAAAGACGGAAACGGGAAAGGAATTCTACAATCATCATATTATTTTGAATTTTGGTCTCTAACTACATTCAGAAGCATATTCCAAATGAATTGAAAATCCAAATATAAAAAAGTTTACATAAAAATACTAAAGAGAGTATAGGAAGTTTTGTTTTTAAAAATATTCTTTGGGCTGGAGATGGTCTTCCAAATAAGTCTCAGAGAGCAAAAGCTATAAATAAAAGATTGACAAATCTGTCCTCAGAAATATCTTTTTAAACTTCAATTTAATGAGTGATGCATAAACAAAGCTAAACATTCAGCAGAGAGAGAGAGAGAGGCCATGTTTTCACAGAACCACAGGAGAACCATAATATATAAAGAATTCCTTCGAATCCCAAGAAAAAGTAAATGAAAAGAAAAACGGGCAAACGCAGCACCATTTATACATAAATAAAGATAAATGGCCAAGAAACACGAAGAGTTATTTAACCTCACAAAAAGAGTCTGGAAAATACAAATAAAAACAACGATAGTATGTTATTTTCATCCCCTCAAGTAAATGAAAATATGCTCTCACATTCAACTGATGGGAGTGTTCATGTTATAACTATCTTTGGAGAGCAATTGGCAATGTCTTTCAAAACAGTAATGCCATATACTCTGATTCAGTGATATATGCATTGTGTATGTGAATATTTATTGCAGCATTGTTTGCGTTAATGAAAATAGCCCAATTGGGAAATAGATCATTTTATGGTACACTCTATCTATAAAAGAGAGTGAAGTAACTTTAGCTATACTGACATGGAAGAAGTTTCTGACTTAATATTAAGCAAGTTTCAGAACAATATGTTTGGTACAGTCCAACACACATAATGATTAACACACATTTCAACACCTGTAAACAGAGCTCAGAACACCTATGTGTGCAAAATAGACACATGTACATAGGAAAAAGCCTGGAAAAACATACTGCAAAAAGTTTTCCAACCTTGCCTGAGAAAGGATTAATATGATGGGGATGAGTCCCACCCCTTAAGCCTCCATGGGGGATGAATTATAGAGATGAATGGAGATTTTGACTTTTTATTCTATCTCTGTAATGTTAGAATTTTGTTAAG
>NW_026292183.1:0-23497 GCF_023091745.1 Budorcas taxicolor | reverse complement strand
TCCTGATTGATTGTCTTACATTGCTATAATTACTTGACTTGTCTTCACTTGTATAGTACTAGATTTGTCTCTAATTGCATTGCTTGACTTGTCTTTAGTTTAGTTGCTTAACTTGTCTCTAATGATATTGTTTGACTTGTCTCTTTATTTGCATTGCACGAAAGAGTATTTGAAAGCTTCCCGATTACTGTTTCCCTTCCCTCATTGAGCATAGTGATTTTGCTCACCCTTTTTTTAACACGTTTCAAGAGAGGATGATCTATGAGCTTATGGATTGGTATGTGTTGGTTATGCAGGAGTGATCGTGTATCTATTTATAGTGATGAAGTTTGTATAATGCCGTAATATTGAAATATATAATAGCTGTTTAGTTGATGGACTTGTATCATTATTGGAATTGAGTTGTAAAATGTAAAAAGAAGTGAATATGCTGAGCATGTGATTCGAGATTATGACTATTGGGATTGTATGTTGTGGAATCTTCTGTGTACAGGTTTTGGTTAGGCTTAGGTATAGGGGAAACTCTATCCGTTTTTTCTCATTTTTCGTGCCTTGGGGTTTTGGATCGGGGTCCTGATTCCGTGAGGGGTCAGGGCGTTATAAGGAGTAAGATCAAAGGCCAAACCCAACGTTTTTGAGCTTGTCTTAGCGTGTTCTAGCTTTCTATCTGTTTATTTTGTCTTTATATTAGGAAAAAGGTGAGGGGCTTTTCTAAAATCTTGATTGAAAGTTATAGCATTTTGATTATTTATGCTTTATATTGCTATTAGCATTCATGATTCTTGCTATATAAGCCTTAAAGAACAAGATACTTGAATATTGGCTTGTTTGAACCATAGGTTACTATAGTTTGATTATATGTCATATATGTTGAGTTAAATAGCTTAAATGGTGATGAAACTTGGTTCTTATGATGTACAAGAGGTCTATATACGTTTATATACTTGTCTAACATTGCAAAATAGCTCGGTGTTGCGAAATAATGCGAAATTGTTGGGTGTTTGTTGGCTGAATTTTCCAGCATTGGACAGTGGGCTGTCCAATGCTGGTCAGCCCTGTTTTGGGTGGCTTTTGGGCTGTCCTTGTGTTGTTTTAATTGCTTGCTAAGTTGGTTTGATGCTAGGTAAAAGTTGAAGGGTTATATGATTGCATTGTTGTGTAAAATGTGTCTAGAATTGGAGTAAATGTTGCTAGAGTTTGATTAGAATGCTGATTTGAATTTTTTAATTGTTGAATGTGTTGCTAAGGCTTGAAATGTTGTCAGGATTATGTGAAGAGGAAATGTATATATTAAGTGTGGTTTAAATGCTTGGTTAAGGGATTGTTAAATGATATGAAATGTTATATGTTAAATGTTGAAATGTTAAAGTTAAATGTTAAATGAGTGATTATGCATGCAAATGTTTAAGCAGGTCATAATAGCATCGTGTCACTTCGGGAGGTCAATGTCGTTGGTGTGTGGCATGACTCCCATGGCATTAAAAGTTAGTGGTAGCGTTGTGTCACTCCAGGCGGCCCAATGTCATCGGTGTATTGGCATGACTACCATGGTATTGAATGTGTTGGGTAGCGTCGTGTTACTCCAGGCGGCCCGATGTCATCGGAGTATTGACATAACCACCATAGTCTCGAATGTAAATGTGTAAGTGTCACCGTCAATAGTTAGCGTAATCTCATGAATGTTTCAAAGCTTGATCTTACTTGAGTAATTGTTCTTACTATTATTATTACTTGAGTTAATATACTTAATATTGTATACTGTTTCACAGCTCGTTTTCAAAGTAAAAAGGCTTTTCAAAACCTTCCCTTATCCCCCATCACTAAGTTCGTGGAAACTCACCCCCGTTTGCTATCATTTTAGGAAAGCCAGAGGTGGAGTATGTTGAGTATGTGCTTGTTGATCCTGTTGTTGAGCCTTGATGTCTATGACTTTGAAACTTGTTGTAATCATTATTATGGAGACTTGTTGCTTATGTAATATATGTTAAGCTAAGATATTACTTTTAAGTTAGTAGTCTTGTAATGTAATTTCATAAGTCCATTTTGTGTTGTATAGGTGGATAGGCTTATGAAATTCATTATATTATGGTATGTATCTTTATAATCATGTTGTAGTAGTGTGGCAGACGGCTTATATTGTGGTTGGATATTAGTTGTTTGTGGATATATGAAATGTTTGGCAGGTTTATGTGTTTTTGGTCCATATTACAGATGTTATAATGCTGAAATTCTGTCATGTCTTGATTTGGTTATAGGAGGGGTTGAGTTGGGGCGTGACATGTCCCTTCTAACCAAGTCTAGACACCCAAATCACAGTGCTATTGACATACAAGATCTCACCCATAGTGACTCAAAGTGCAAGTGTAACACCCCGATCCCTCTCGAGACCGGGAGTTCTATCAATCAATCTAATCACAACCCAATTCCAAACCCGGGCAAAATTTTAGGGAAAGACGGATAGAGTCTCTCCTGTTTCTAGGTAAAATGCAAAACCTGCAATAGCATATAAGTGGACCAGCACCGTGTCCAACCATTCAACCACCTCAAGGCCATTCGAGCCTCGGTTCTCAACAATTAAACACAACAATATACATATTTTCAAATACCCAAACTATTCTAACTCTTTTCCTTTAGACAATTACATACATGCAATGAAATTAAACTATACTAACTGAATACATAAACTAGTTTTTCAAATCACTTCAATAACCTAATAAAACTTAAATTACATTCCTTTTTAACAATAAATACAAATAACACATGAAACATACATCTTTTCATCTTTGACAACTCAAGCCACATAGCACGCAAGATAACTCTTCAAGCACGAACTTTCACGTAATCACGAACTTTCCAGCTAACATGGCATTTCCTGAAATGTGGTGGTGAGGAGTGAGTATACACAACACGTATACTCAGTGAGGGCGAGACAGATATTGAGGTGGAGAGAAAGAAAGTCGTGCAATGCAATTAAGGCAGTTAAGTAATATAACTGACAAGTAAGCAATCAATACAAACAATCAATACAATAAACAATTAATAAAAACATTAACACAACCATTCAAAGCTATACCACACTCTGAAGGCTATGGTTCACTCATACGAGCAATGTACCATTCGATTCGATTCCATGAGCATTACATCAATCTCGAGCTTGATGTTGACAACGATGACAATAAGCGTGCAACCACCTTATAACTTCAGTTTGGAATACCACGGAAGTATCCAATCAATTCTACGACCCAAATCTCCCTAGGAGGCAACCCAAGCGAGAATGGGAATAGGACACGGAGCTAGAGCAACCAACCTTGGCAACCCGAGGCTACCCAGAGAGGCCCATCACTCACGCGCCTGACACTATGCAATGCAATACGAGATACAAGCAATAAACGAGCAATAGCACAACAATACAGATTAGTGGCGATAAACGAGATATCAAGCATTTACAATCAATAATAGCAATCAATTAACTTTTCAAGCATAACTATCATTAATAGCAACAAGAACTCCAATTAAACAAGTAACAACAGTTCAAACACGAAAACGACAAATATCACTATTCAATCTCTAACTTCCAAAGGCAATTACGAGCAAAGGAGCTACGGGATTAGGAAACCGATTTCACTACATTCACTTAGGCACTACAAGACATGTTTCTATGTCACTAAACTTCATTTTCTCACCTGGAGCCCGAAAGTCCACCTACTGCTTTTGAACTACAGCTATGCTAACCGGTTATTCAATCAACGCCACAACAGCGCCAAAAGTGCTTCCATGCCCTCAATAGCAAAACCCCCAACTCAATTAGAGCACGGTCAACTTTTGGTCAAACATCCCCTTTTCATTTCATTGTCTAATTTCCAATTTTATCAAAGGTCAGTCCGTTTTTATTGCACATTTTATCTTTCTATCACTAATGGCACCTATGCAAATCAAGCAATCGCAATTCGGATCAAAATCCAAAATTCTAGGGTTTTACTATTCAAAATCACTATTCATTATTCTTCTCCAATTTCAAATACGCTATTTCAAACCGTAAAAATTGCTAAATAACTATCAAACAATGCTCTACGAACTCAAAGGAAGCTATATCAAGCAAATACAGGCATTATAACACATTATATATCAGATCTAAAAATTTGAAACAAAAATCAAATTCGAATTTAAATGCACAAAAGCGTGAAAACCCGCACAGAGATTGAAGACCAAGACCCGCAAGGACCCGAGCCACCACTCCCGAGCAATTCCACGCATGATTGTAGAAGAAAAATGCAAAACAATTTTTCTTTCTTTTTCCCTCAAACCTTCGGCCATGGGGAGGGGACATGGGGGGAATTTATGGTTTTGTTTTTTCGATTTTTGCCTTGTTTTATTATTTAAAAGGGTGACAAGGGCATTTTGGTCATTTGTAAAATCAAGCTTAAGTTAAAAATGGTGAAATAAACTTATTTTGATGCCATTTAAATCTAATTCAAGTTAAAACAATGCAATTAAATGAAAAACAACTAAAACTAGTTAAATTAAGCTAAAAACATTTTTCACTAAGTTCGAGGAACATTTCTCTAACTCTCATTTTCGAAATGCTACGATCGAACGGTCAATAAACGATCGCTAATCAAATGATGAACACTAATAGAAAACTATAATTTTTTTTTGAAAAGTAGAATAGTAGAATAGCTTAAAATTCACTCCGGCTCGGAGTTACTTTTCTCATTTATTTGAAAACCGAGTGATTTTAATGCAAGACAATTAAAACCGATTATTAAAATAATCAAAACAATCAAAATAATCAATATTCATTTAGAAATAATTAATTTAACTATTTCTAGAATATTTTAAAGAATTTATGAAGTTAATGCTAAGATACAAACAAGCAAGTTAATATAAACACGTAATCAAATGCAATTAAACACTAACATTTAAGATGACACTTAATTAAATACAAGATAATAAATTCAATTACTATAATTAATAGAAATAGGTAATAATCTTTTAATTAATCAATATAAAATTACTAAATGCTTCCAAAAGAAATATCAAAATAGTGCAAAATGGTTGATTTAACTAATTAAACATTTAATTAAATGCAGTCAAATGCTATTAAATACATGCCGGGTTCGGGTTATCACATCCTTCCCCCCTTAAAACAATTGCGTCCTCGCAATTCTTCTTCCAATAGGACTCTGCATCATCTGAAACCCAACTCTGACTAATCTTCATCGGTTGCTGGGCAAAATAGTGAATAAGGATGCTTGTAGGCAAACTCGAATAAAAATCCCAACCAAGAATGCCGAGAAAATACCAACTAAAGATTAAAGCAAAGATACTGTAGATGATATCAATACCACATATTAATGGCAAGAAGAATACTGAAGGTATACTCTATTTACGAATCTCCAATAGAAGTCTAACAAGTACCAAATAAGAAAATTAAAAGATAGCCAGAGCAGATGCACCTCATGCAGTGCTGATTACCGTAAGTAGACCTAGCTGAAAGTTCTGTAAAAGTATATAGAGAAGAATACCAAAGGCCAATCTCTAAATGAAATCCTCAAATCACCGAGTCCCTACTGCAACATCTTAATAAAACAGCAAGTATAGATTTCCTTTGAGTGGAAAGGCCGAAGGAGAAGCCGTAAACAATACAAGATAATAAGTCCAAGCAGAATTCCAAGTGTAGGATCTTCCAATAAATGCCAATAAGGAAAATACTAGTAGATTGCCCAATAAGAATTCCAAAGAGTGTTGTAAGTAATACTATACAACAAGTCGGATAGGAATTCCATATACCAAACCTACTGAGGAATACCAAAAGAAATACCCGATACAATGCTCCAATAAGAAGTAGCAAGAGTTGCCCAATAAGTAAGTACTAGATAAATGACCACTAAGAATTCTAGAGAATGCCATTGAAGAATTTCCAATCAGGGATGCCAGTAACACACCAATAAAGATCGAGACACATATGCCATAGATAACTCCATGCAGTAAGTCCGATTGAAACCCCAATAGCAAAGTCTACCAAGAAGTGCCAACAAAAGTTCCAAAGAATGCCCAATAAGAAAACCAAAGAATGCTCCAAAGAGCAGCCAAATAGAACCTCAAAAGAAAACTACTATTTCACAACTGTTAAGCACAGAGGAGAACCCTAGAGATTCGCCAATAACCGAGCTCTGAAGGCAAACACCAACTCCCAAATAAAGGCTAATTAAATGCCATTCATTTCCTGCCAATCCATACACTTTGAAAAGCCAGCTGTGAACCACTTTCTTCAGGGGAGTAAGAGGACTTACTTACCATTTCCACGGGACATGTATGAATGCCAAGATATCACATTTATACACATGCCTTAAACTATTATGCAAGCAAGTTTACACAAGAGTTTATAAAACAGTTTATTCAACAAAGTTACTCAAGCACGACAATCAAGTCAAGCACAACATAATCAATTCAAATCACGACATAACCAATTCAAGACATTTCAATACACACATTACAAGCAATACTTCAAGCAAATAACAATTAACGAGATCAATTCGATTCACGATGCCAATTCGATACACGAGTAGTCATTTCACTTCACGTAACACACATTTAGCACATAACACATAACTATATCACATAGGTGCACACATTCAGGTCAAGACACACAATCTCACATACAAGCATACACTTTCAAGACACTCTTAACAAGCACACATTCAAGGGTCATTACCCACCAGACCGAGGACCCTGTCCCGGCTTATGAGCTAAACAAGCTCTGATACCACCTGTAACACGCCGATCCCTCTCGAGACCGGGAGTTCTATCAATCAATCTAATCACAACCCAATTCCAAACCCGGGAAAATTTTTAGGGAAAGACGGACGGAGTCTCCCTTGTTTCTAGGCAAAATGCAAAACCTGCAATAGCATATAAGTGGACCAGCACCGTGTCCAACCATTCAACCACCTCAAGGCCATCTGAGCCTCGGTTCTCAACAATTAAACACAACAATATACATATTTCCAAGTACCCAAACTATTATAACTCTTTTCCTTTAGACAATTACATACATGCAATGAAATTAAACTATACTAACTGAATACATAAACTAGTTTTTCAAATCACTTCAATAACCTAATAAAACTTAAATTACATTCCTTTTTAACAATAAATACAAACAACACATGAAACATATATCTTTGCATCTTTGACAACTCAAGCCACATAGCACACAAGATAACTCTTCAAGCACGAAGTTTCACGTAATCACGAACTTTCCAGCTAACATGGCATTTCCTGAAATATGGTGGTGAGGAGTGAGTATACACAACACGTATACTCAGTGAGGGCGAGACAGATATCGAGGTGAAGAGAAAGAAAGTCGTGCAATGCAATTAAGGCAGTTAAGCAATATAACTAACAAGTAAGCAATCAATACAAACAATAAATACAATAAACAATTAATAAAAGCATTAACACAACCATTCAAAGCTATACCACACTTTGAAGGCTATGGTTCACTCATACGAGCAATGTACCATTCGATTCGATTCCACGAGCATTACATCAATCTCGAGCTTGATGTTGACAATGATGACAATAAGTGCGCAACCACCTTATAACTTCAGTTTGGAATACCCCGGAAGTATCCAATCAATTCTACGACCCAAATCTCCTTGGGAGGAAACCCAAGCGAGAATGGGAATAGGACACGGAGCTAGAGCAACCAACCTTGGCAACCCGAGGCTACCCAGAGAGGCCTATCACTCACGTGCCTGACACTATGCAATGCAATACGAAATACAAGCAATAAACGAGCGATAGCACAACAATACAGATTAGTGGCGATAAACGAGATATCAAGCATTTACAATCAATAATAGCAATCAATTAACTTTTCAAGCATAACTATCATTAATAGCAACAAGAACTCCAATTAAACAAGTAACAACAGTTCAAACACGAAAACGACATATATCACTATTCAATCTCTAACTTCCAAAGGCAATTACGAGCAAACGAGCTACGGGATTAGGAAACCGATTTCACTACATTCACTTAGGCACTACAAGGCACGTTTCTATGTCACTAAACTTCATTTTCTCACCCGGAGCCCGAAAGTCCACCTACTACGTTTGAACTACAGCTATGCTAACCGGTCATTCAATCAACACCACAACAGCGCCAAAAGTGCTTCCATGCCCTCAATAGCAAAACCCTCAACTCAATTAGAGCACGGTCAACTTTTGGTCAAACAGCCCCTTTTCGTTTCATTGTCTAATTTCCAATTTTATCAAAGGCCGGTCCGTTTTTATTGCACATTTTATCTTTCTATCACTAATGGCACCTATCCAAATCAAGCAATCGCAATTCGAATCAAAATCCAAAATTCTAAGATTTTACTATTCAAAATCACTATTCATTATTCTTTCCCAATTTCAAATACACAATTTCGATAGTAAAAATTGCTAAATAACTATCAAACAATGCTCTACGAACTCAAAGGAAGCTATATCAAGCAATTACAGGCATTATAACACATTATATATCAAATCTAAAAATTTGAAACAAAAATCAAATTCGAATTTAAATGCACAAAAGCGTGAAAACCCTCACAGAGATTGAAGACCAAGACCCGCAAGGACCCGAGCCACGACCCCCGAGCAATTCCGCACATGATTGTAGAAGAAAAATGCAAAACAATTTTTCTTTCTTTTTCCCTCAAACCTTCGGCCATGGGGGGAATTTATGGTTTTGTTTTTTTTTATTTTTGCCTTGTTTTATTATTTAAAAGGGTGACAAGGGCATTTTGGTCATTTTACAAAATCAAGCTTAAGTTAAAAATGGTGAAATAAACTTATTTTGATGCCATTTAAATCTAATTCAAGTTAAAACAATGTAATTAAATGAAAAACAACTAAAACTAGTTAAATTAAGCTAAAAACATTTTTCACTAAGTCCGAAGAACATTTTTCTAACTCTCATTTTCGAAATGCTACGATCGAACGGTCAATAAACAATCGCTAATCAAATGATGAACAATAATAGAAAATTATAATTTTTTTTGAAAAGTAGAATAGTAGAATAGTTTAAAATTCACTCCGGCTCGGAGTTACTTTTCTCATTTATTTGAAAACCGAGTGATTTTAATGCAAGACAATTAAAACCGATTATTAAAATAATCAAAACAATCAAAATAATCAATATTCATTTAGAAATAATTAATTTAACTATTTCTAGAATATTTTAAAGAATTTATGAAGTTAATGCTAAGATACAAACAAGCAAGTTAATATAAACACGTAATTAAATGTAATTAAATACTAACATTTAAGATGACATTTAATTAAATACAAGAGAATAAATTCAATTACTATAATTAATAGAAATAGGTAATAATCTTTTAATTAATCAATATAAAATTACCAAATGCTTCCAAAAGAAATATCAAAATAGTGCAAAATGGTTGATTTAACTAATTAAACTTTTAATTAAATGCAGTCAAATGCTATTAAATGCATGCCGGGTTCGGGTTATCACAGCAAGAGCTTGATTTTGTCAGTTCATCCATATATGCTCAAGATTAAGATTACTAGTCCACTTAGAAGCTAGTAGGTATATGTGATCTCTTTATTTGATAGTACTTATTTAGATATCATACCTACAGTGGCCCGTCCAATCCATACACATGCATAAGTGAAGTAAGTCGGGAACCCTATCCATGATCATGGCAGATCATCCTACTATAAAGAAAACTTATTCACAATAACTTCTACCATAGTAAAATGTCAAGCTCTACTACTTAGTTATGGACAAAACGTTTCTTCTTAACAAGTAACCATGACTAGGACTTTCTGTTCGTAGCCACCACGTACACAAGTCAACACTTGAAGTAAGGACCTTATATACACACACACACACACACACACATATATATATATATATATATATATATATATATAAGTCAATCACACAAGAGAGAAACATGCTCATAAAAGTGAGATGACATTAATTATTCATTACAAATATCCAGATATATTCATGACCAAGTACTAGTGATATTTTAGGCAAACCCTAATCCTAACAGTAACAATATACCCCTAATACATGATTCAAGTCAATTAAGTGTTAGACAATAGTTGTGATGGGAAGGTATAGATTTGAACTTGATACTTTTGATTACAACAAGTTACTATCCAACCATTTCACATGATTCAGGGACAATATCATACATTTTTTCACAAAAAAAATTAGTCTCAAATTCATGGGATGGTGTCTTCAATTTTTGTGCACGAAGTATTATAATTAGTAAATATAAGAAATATTTTTTGGCAAATCGGAGATTTCTTTTTATGTTGTAATTGATGAAATAAATTAGTTGGTAAGTGTACATACTTGGTCTTGTTAAGTAGAATATACGATATCTTTTTTTTTGTTGCTAAATTAACAAAGTGGTTCTATTAAGCTCAACAAACTTATACAAAAAGGACAATTACCCCATTATACTTAGTTAGTTGGGTGCTATCAAGGTTCCATGGTCTACAAATGTTAAGATTTGTACAAGATTTCCTATATTTACTTTCTATATAGGTTTTGTATCTAATTACAAAACTGATCTTTTGCAAGATAACATCCTCAAAATTTGTAGCTTGGCCATGCACCCTTCGATTTCTTTCTCCCTAAATGTGGTAAATTGCAACTAAGAAGAACAACGTAATGACCTGAGATTGTAATGAATTAGAAGTAGTTGAAGTAACCATCCAATCAAGCACATCATGCAAACAATGCAATGAGACTGCAACAAAGGAATTATCCAAATCATATTACTAGATCCTTTTGGAGATAGGACATTCAAAGAATAAGTGGTCTCTAGACTCAAGAACTAAGCTACAAAGAACACATTTAGCATCAATTTGCATACCCCATAACAAGTGCCTAAGTTTAGTAGGAAACCTGTTAAGCATTGTAGTCCAAGCAATAAAACTATGGGATAGAACTTGGTTCTTGAACCAAACAACGTGATGAGGGCCAACAGAGCGTCTATCACGGATGCCTTCCCAAGTATGACAAATACTGAACTTTCCATTGGGACTAGCAGTCCATACAACCACCTACCTTCCTCTCACACCCATAATAAGGCCAAAAGTCTCATGGATAATCTAAATGTAACTAGAAGCTTAAACTAGCATCACAACCAATGACACAAGCTTCTGCCACTGTGGCATTAGCAAGGATATTAGAATCATGAACAATAGAAGGATCAACAATCTCAGGCAGAATACCAGAATTATGCCAACTGTCGATCCAAAAAAGAGTATTGTGGCCCTGCCTAACTATATAATCTATCTAACATTTAAAAGATTTAGCCAATCCCAAGTAGCATTGGCTGGGGTATCAATATCCATGAAGCTACAGCCTTTGAGAAGATTAGACTTGACCCAAGAAATCCAAATCGAACTAGAGAAAGGTTGAAGTAAATTCCAAACTTATTTAACCAAGAGAGAAAAATTAAGGTTCGCAATAGTACATATACCAAGCCTACCCTCTTCAACAGGCTTAGCCACAACGATCCATGCAACCTTGGCTTTTGTATGACCTTCGGCACCACTATTCTAAAAAAGGTGAACAAATCGTTTCTCGATATCTTGAAGAACACTCACTGGGAAAACAAGAGATGAGGCGCAATAAGATTGAATGCCAAAAAGGACAGACTTAATAAGTTGTAAACACCCTACAAATGAGATATCTAGAGGCCCAATGATTGATTTGCCCAAGTATTTTATGCATAAGATCTTTCAAAGATTAACGCCAAGTCTACTGGAAATCAGAGGGAGACCTAAGTAGTGAATAGGTAGGTGCCCTTCTTGAAAGTTCAAAATGTCAAAAAGTTGTAACTTGGCATCATCTTTGCATCCGGCAAAGAACATACAACTTTTGTCATGATTAGCTTTAAGGCCAGACAAGTAATAGAAGAGATCAAGAGAGTTCTTGATTTCTCTAATTGAGGTAAAATCAGTTTTAGAGAAAAATCAAGAGGTTGTCGGTGAAGTCCAGGTGGTTTAGCCGAATACCAGGCACTTTGTATGGAAAGAAAAGTCATTAGTATCTCAACTATTATTTTTAGAAATTCTTTTGAGAGAATGATGTATACAGTCATAGTTACTATATCAAATGTATATTAGGAGAATACCAAGAAAGTTCAATGAGAATAATGTGATAAGTATTAATAATCAACAAAGAGAGTTCATAATTAGTGATAATATGGCCGATGTATATTTAGAATAAGGATGAATTGCACCAATGGTCCTATATGTTTCACCCAAAATTTATTTTAGTCCTATATGTTTTAAAAGTTTTAGTTTACTCCTATATGTTTATCTCAAAGTCTCATATTAGTCCTAAAGTTAATTTGAGGGTTAGTTTTAACAAAAAAATTCTCTAAATAACTTTTTTTCCCTTCACTATTCTCCAAAATGACTACGTTAACCTTCTTGCCATCAATCCTCACTAGATCTACACCGCCAACCCCTAATCCCAATTTTATTTTAAATCCATAATTTTTTCAACCCAAACTCAATCCTAAATATAAACCTCATTATACCCCAAATTGACACAATAGCTTATGTTTAAAGGTGATGTGATCCTGATGCACCAATATATGGTATGTGGATTTTCTTTAAGCCCAATAATTGATTTTACATAACCATAATCCCAATTGGTTCAGAACGAACTATAATCCCAAATTTTTTGGATTACGGTTCTGAACTATAATCCCAAATTTTTTGGAGTATGGTTCTTACAAAATAGCCTCTAATCCCAAAATTAGATTTTAGGATTAGGGTCCTGTAATCCCTAATCAAGATTAGGGTTTATAGAAACTTTAATTATTAAGGTTTCTATGTAAACCCTAATTTTGTACTAGAGTGTGTAATTAAATTTTAATCCCAATTCAGATTATTTTCTTACTGATTGTTATTCAAATTTTCTTATTGAATGTTATTAACTAGCTTATCTCTATTATTTATTTGTTTATTTTTGTCAAGAAATATTGTTCAAGAGGTAAATAATGTTTACTTGTAAGAAGTTGAGTTTTCTTTTGCTTTCTACATGCTTATATTGGCAAATCTTCTTCGTATAAGCTGTATATGTTGCAAATGATGGACCAGTTAGTGATAAACCAATTCCAGAAGCGGCAGTTGACAATGAACCAGAACTTGCTGGTGAAGCAACTCCGTATGTACCCATTCAAGATGTGTCAATTCCAAATGCCCCAACCCAAGGATCAAATATGAACCCAACATCTACAGATTTGGTGGATGACTTTGTTTGAAGTGCTTCCTTGGATCTTATTTTTCAAGTTTTAAGTTTTGATTGTATTGTATAGTATCTGTGTTAAGAAGGTTGCCTAAGTTTTTGTTCAGGATGTGACCTTTTCTTTGTATATGAAATAAACTATTGGTTTTTGTATATGTAGTAAATTATTTATTTTTGTATGTGGGATTACCTACATAGTTTGTTTTTGTAAATGGTACATCGACAAACCTTATGAAATTTCAGTTTTATATGCATCTTCCTTTCTATAACGGTGATTGCATAAATCTGATATATAGTTCTTGTTTTTTTTTAAACCTTAAATTTTATATACAAGTGATCTAAAAAAACCGAAATACATGAACCTATTTAAACATTTGTGCAAATATAAGAGACTTATTTCAACATTTTTTCGCGAAATATTATAAACATATTTTGGCTTATTTGCAAACAATAACAATCTATTTCAACTTTTCCAAACATATTAAGGACTTACTAAGGCTTTTTGCAAACATTATGGACTTAATAGAACTATTCTATAAACATTAAGGACCTATTTGAACTTATTTATAAATATTAGGGACCAAACGGAACTTCTTTACAAATATTAAAGACCCAGTAGAAGATTATTCTATAAACATAAAGGACTAATTTGAATATTTTACAAACTTTTAGGGCCAATTTGAAACTTTTGAAAAACATTTAGGACCAATTTAGAACTTCTGGCAAACATTTCGAACCAATTTACAATTTTTGGCAAACATTTAGGACTAATTTGAACAATTTTTCAAACATTTAGAACCTAATAGAACTTTTCTCTTTCGCACATGTCATTTTCCAATTTTGCCCCTCTAACTATGGTCATGTGCGAATCACATGACCAATTTTGCATTAAAGTTGACACTAATTTTAACATTAGGACTAATATGAGACTTTTAGGAAATATATAGGATTAATCTGAGACTTTTAGAGAAAGATTTAGTACTAAACTGAATTTTTTAAAATATATAGGGCTAAATTGAATTTTGGGTGAAACATATCGGACCATAGTGCAACTCACCTTTTAGAATAACAATCAACATTTGGTGAGAATAGTCTTTGGCTTCAATCTTGACCATTACATCAAGACCTCATTGGCTATTGATTACTCTGATTTCTTCTTGGACCACCTTGTTGAACCTCGAAATCCATGGATTTTGAGCAACTATGTCACGCCCCGATCCCTCACGGGATTAGGATCCCTATTCATTCCACTAACAACAACCCGACCACAACCCTGGGCATGAAAAATGAGAAAAAATGGCCCTGGGCATGAAAAATAAGGAAAAACGGACAGAGTCTCCCCTCTTTCTAACCATTTTAGGTTTAGGCCCTTCAGAGTTTAAAAGAAAGAAAGCTCGAGAGCCTCGTGCAGGTTTGTGGATTGGCCTAAAAACAGAGAAGACTCTATCTGTTTTCTCTCGTTTTTTGTACCCAGGGTTAGGGTCAGGTTGTTATTAGTGGAATGAATAGAGGTCCCAATCCCGTGAAGGATCGGGACGTGACAGGTGTATCAAAGCTTAGATAGCTCTCAGTCGGGACAGGGTCCTCAGTCTGTTGGGTAGCGAACCCTGAGAGAAAGCTCGAGAACCTCTCGGAGTAGTTATGCTGGCTTGAGTTGGAGTGCTTATGTGCTGGTCGTGCAAGAATGTGAATTTGTGGTATTGTGTTCTATTTTGATACCTTTTGGTCTTATATGTATTTGTGTTGTCTTAAAAGAATGTAATATGAAGTTAGAGATTTGTATGAATTGTTAGTTAGTAGTTGGTTTGTAATAACTTAATGACTACTTTATTGCCTAGTTGTTTGCATCCTACATGGTATAATTTTGTAGAATATGAAGAATGATCGATATATGTGACTTTATGTGTATTTGTGTGTCATATTTGTGTAAAATGTGAAGATTGTGTGGTGTGTTCATTTATGTGACTATGTGTATATCTAGGTGATTCTCTTGATACCACTTGTCACGCCCCGATCCCAGTGGTATCAGAGCTTAGATAGCTCTCAATCGGGATAGGGTCCTCGATCTGTTAGATAGCGAACCCCGAGTGCGTGCATATGAAATATGTTTTGAGTGCTTGCATGTGAGATTGTGTTGATTGAATGAAAATGTGCTCCTACATGGTATAATTGTGTAGAATATGAAGAATGATCGATATATGTGACTTTATGTGTATTTGTGTGTCATATTTGTGTAAAATGTGAAGATTGTGTGGTATGTGAATTTATGTGATTATGTGTGTAACGCCCCGATCCCTCATGAGATCGGAGCCCCTATTCATTCCACTAAACACAACCCGACCCCAACCCTGGGCACAAAAAATGATAAAAAATGGGCAGAGTCTCCCCTGTTTATAGAACTATCCATAACTTGTATTTAGAAGAAACCATAATACAATTTACAATATTCATTTATTAATTTCCAAAGACTATAAAGCCATCCGAGCCTTCCTATTTTCAATAATATACAACACACAGGCAAGCATTCCCATAAGTTATTGAAATACTATGTTATAAAACCAGTTATCATACACTCTAATCCTATCCACTTAACTTTCTTATAATTTAAGTCATCCACCCACCATTACCTAAACCATACAAGCATGCAAACCCTTAAGCAATGAAGTAAGCAATAAAAATAAAACATTAGGGAATATTACAGACCGCTATCTCTAGAAGAGCCTATCTTGATTACATTCAATACAATCAATCAATATAAGTAAGGTACACAGGCCTCAGAGAATACATAACATACACATAATTTACATTGGTGCAATCAAATAACTAAGGCATCCACTCAAGGAAACTCTTGAGCCTTCACCACGTCAACCCTCGGAAGAACTGAACCTGAAATGGTTAGAAAAAGGGGAGTGAGCATATACTATGATATGCCCAGTGAGAGAAGGAACATACAATCGGGGAGTTTTTGAAAGGTTTCGTGCAATGCATTTAAATCCAAGAATCAAGTAACAAAATAAATACTCATTCAAACAGTAAAGTCAAGTAACACATTTAGGAAGCCAAACTCAGACAATAACCACATAAAAACAATTAGGGACAAACAAGGCAATCATATGGGTATCACATAATCACAAGAGAACCAATCAATTTCACGAATTTAATGACACATAAATGAGAATACACTCGTATGTAACTCTTCAAGGACTTAGAGCCCAAGCGAGAGTTACACAATAAGAAATACCAGTTGACCTTGAACTTATGCCACGAACCACGAACCATGAACCACGAATAGAAATCCGATATAATAATGACACTTATAACAATAAGCCAGCATACCCCTAATAACTCCAAATTAAGTGTACTCCGGATATACCCCGAATATCATACGACCCAATTCTCCTAGAGCGGTAATCCCTAGTGAGAGAGGGACTGGGCAACCATGGTAGCCGAGGTATACCAGCAAGCCCGATGCCGCTTGGCTTCCCCGATACTACCATGCCCAAATGGTTGTGCAACCACGATGCAATACACTCAAGATGATAACAGATAAGATAAACCAATAATCATATAATTGAGGGACAACAAAGTAGGTTGCCCTCACACACAATATGACAATCATTGAGCACACATAAATTCAAGCAATTATATTAAATCATACAATTTAAGAACAATAAAGTAACTAAGATGCACAAAAGGATGAAAACTCTCTCACCTCTACCAAGCTCCAAGACGCAAGATTGACTTCATATCATTCTCCATTACCTTGAACATGAGGTCAAACATTATTTCAATTACTCTTTAACTACAACAGTCAATAATTACCTAACTAGGTTAGCTAAATTAACATACAACATTTAATTGGATTCTATCCTTAGTAAAATGTCACATTTTATATACTTTAACTTAACTCATAATCCAAGTAATCATTCAAGTAGTCAAGTATTCAAGTCATAGTCATAACTTCACACATACAATACAATTTACAAACAATATAAACAATATAACAAGATATAAGCATGTTCACTCAATTTATAACAAGTAAACATGTAGTTCAATTCACGAACTCCTCTAATAAGATACATGTACTACACAAATGCATTTAAACACCTTACTAATCAATTATAAGGCAATTACCAATATTTAATCTAGCTTTGGCACTGATTCCCCTTTGTCAATGATCACAACTTGAAGCATACACTAATTACTAATTACACAGTTCACAAGACAGCAAGTCAATTATCAATTATATAGCACGACAAGTAATATTCTAAGTCAATTATAACAATAGTCACAACTACATGACTTTTCCCTTTATCTCAAGAACACAATTCAATGCACATACTAATTACAAGTTTCCCAATTCTTAAACCAACTATACTACACTTCTAAATACATGTTATGACACCATTTAGAGCCATGAAATCACACATTTAACTATGTCTAACTGGAAAGCCCCAAATGCCCCTAAGTCGCTTCGAACTACAACTACCAAAACCGTTGATTAATTCAATCTCATAAAAGTGTTGTAGGCTCTATCCTACATATATAAAACTAATTAGCACCTCAAGTCTTACTACGGGTCACTACATCAATAGGCCATTATTTATTACGCAATTAAGGACTCAAAATTCAACATTGTCGGAATTTAATAATTTTTATCATTTTACCGTTTTAGCATCCCTAGAGTCCAAATAAAATATTAGATCGAGTATCGGGTCATAATTCGATGGTACTGAGTGAATAGTATTCGTTATCTAACTTTAAATTAAAGTTCTTGTAATCCTAGCAATTTTAAACTATTAGAGGCACTAATTTGGGTTTAACAACTCCTAATTCACACTCATATAACAAATAATTAAGCTAGAACTCAAGGGTTTGCAAAATCCCAAATTCTACTATTAATCATCTTCCTCAAAGCATCATCCACCGTTTTTAGCCATAAAAATTGTTATCCAACTACAAAAGAATGCTCTACTTATACAATAAGAAGTAATTTAAGCATTTATAGGAACAAACAAAGCAATACACAATAAATCTAAAACTCAAAGTAAACCCTAGGTAGGTTAATGCATAGAAGCAAGAATGCTAGGATAAAGCTTGTAGTAGCTTGAAACCACCTTAATAGCACTTGGAAGAACACACAAAAGCAAGAACTAGAGCAATTTTTGAAGAAAAGTTACTATTCCCGTAGGTCTTAGTTTTGGCTGATTTGAGGACTTTTTGGCTGAATTTTTGCATTTTTATGGTGTTTTTGGGCTTATATATTTAAATGAAAGTCAAAGCTTGGGTCAATGGAAGACTTGTTGAGTTTTTCTTACTATTTTGCTTTAAAATGCTAATTTTTCTCACGAAAAATCTACTTAAACTTTCTGGTTTGTTTCTAAATTAATTTTATAAAGTCATGGATCAATAGATAATAATAGACTAAATTTTAAAAATATTTAGAAGATCAGTCTTACAAATTAGAAGAAAAAGTCAAGAAATCAAATTTAAAAGTTCTTTAAATATTATTTTCACTCAAAAATATTTATGAAATAATATGAATGCACATATATTAAATACTAAAATAATTAAACTCTTAATTTTGTTAACAAAAGTTAATTAAACACATAATGGCATGTAAAAGAAAAATAAACACATGGTTTTACTCACAACAGTTAATTAAACACGAAATCGCATGTAAACTTCAAATATATACATAATTACACTTATGGTCATTATTGGGGGCGCGACACTCTTCCCTCCTTCAAACAATTGCGTCCGCGCAATTCTTCTTTCGAAAGAACTCTTATAAGCATTCTGAATACTCTGGATAAGAACTTCAAATACGAATACCTCATGAAAACACCAAGGATGAATACTGAGGAACATATTAATAAGAGTCTTCAATTAAAAGTCCCAAGGAAAATTATCAAACATGAATTCCGGATAAGAATGTCCACAAGAATTTTCGTAT
This sequence comes from Budorcas taxicolor, assembly GCF_023091745.1. Lineage (NCBI taxonomy): Eukaryota > Metazoa > Chordata > Mammalia > Artiodactyla > Bovidae > Budorcas > Budorcas taxicolor. The sequence goes on along the minus strand of NW_026292183.1, from coordinate 4,242 downwards.
GAATACCAATGAAAATACCATATAGGAAATCCCGAGATAAGAATGCCAAATAAAGGCTCCATTTGAAATACCAACATAGAATTCCGAAAATGAATCCCTTGAAGACAAATATCACACAAGAATCCCAAATATGATTACTGAGTAAGAAGTCCAGTCGAGAATCTCGAATGAAAATACCAAGGATAACACTAAATAAGAATCTCAATTCCGACTATCGAGAAGAATAGTGAAGAAGAATACCAATAAGAATCCCAAACTTGTTTCTCGAAGTACTTCTTGTTGATCACTGATATAAACTACGGTTGGCTTTGCTGGTCCACATCTTCAGAAGACCTGCTTCTGGCTATCTCTATAGGGGAGAGTTTACTTACTATTTCGAAAGGTAATGCATGTATGCGGTGGGTTTCACATAAGATAAACATTCAATTCATGTTATTACAAGTAACTAAGGTAAATAAACACTCAAGAGATCACATAGATGCATGATTGATTGCATAAATAAACATATCATATAAGTTTAACTTATTGCACAAAGGGGGTCACATAAGTGTACATATAATCACATAACACAATACATATATCACACAACCTCTATATTCCATATAAACAAATCACATAGAATAATATTTTCAATCAGCAACATAACAATATCACATGCAAGCACACCACTAGTCAAAGCACACTCCACATGCGCGCCCTCGAGGTTCGTTACCCACAGACTGAGGACCCTATCCCGACTAAGAGCATCTAAGCTCTGATACCAACTGTAACGCCTTGATCCCTCACAAGATCGGAGCCCCTATTCATTCCACTAAACACAACCTGACCCCAACCCCAGGCACAGAAAACGAGAAAAAACGGACAGAGTCTCTCCTATTTTTAGGATTATCCATAACCTGTATTCAAAAGAAATAGCCATAATACAATTTACAACATTAATTTCCAAAGACTATAAGGCCATCCGAGTCTTCCTATTTTCAATAATATACAACACACATGCAAGCATTCCTATAAGTTATTGAAATACTATGTTATAAAATCAGTTATCATACCACTCTAATCCTAGAATCAAGTAACAAAATAAATACTCATTCAAATAGTAAAGTCAAGTAACACATCTAGGAAGCCAAACTCAGACATTAACCACATAAAAGCAATTAGGGACAAATAAGGCAATCATATGGGTATCACACAATCACAAATGAACCAATCAATTTCACGAATTTAATAACATGTAAATGAGAATACACTCGTACGTAACTCTCCAGGGACTTAGGGCCCAAGCGAGAGGTACATATAAAAAAAAATAAGGTAACTCTCCAAGAACTTAGGGCCCAAGCGAAAGTTACACAATAAGAAATATCATTTGACCTTGAACTTGTACCACGAACCACGAACCAAGAACAGAAATCTGATATAATAATGAAACTGATAACAATAAGTCGGCATACCTTTTATAACTCCAAATTGGGTATACTCTGGATGTACCCCGAATATCCTACGACCCAACTCTCCCAGGGCGGCATCTCTAGCGAGAGAGGGACTGGGCAACCATGGTAGCTGAGGTATACCGGCAAGCCCGATGTCGCCCGGCTTCCCTGACACTACCATACCCAAATGGTTGCGCAACCATGACGCAATAAACTTGAGATGATAATAGATAAGATAAACCAATAATCACATAATCGAGCGACAACAAAGTAGGTTGCCCTCACACATAATATGGCAATCATTTAGCACACAGAAATTCAAGCAATTATATCAAATCATACAATTTAAGAACAATAAAGTAACTAAGATGCACAAAAGGATGAAAACTCCCTCACATTTACCAAGCTCCAGGACGCAAGATTGGCTTCACATCATTCTCAATCACCTTGAACATGAGGTCAAACATTACTTCAATTACTCTTTAACTACAACAGTCATTAATTACCTAACTAGGTTAACTAACTGATAGTTTACTTAATTAACATACAACATTTATTAAGATTCTATCCTTAGTAAAGTGTCACATTTTATATACTTTAACTTAACTCATAATCCAAGTAATCATTCAAGTAGTCAAGTATTCAAGTTATAGTCATAACTTCACACATACAATACAATTTACAAGCAATATAAACAATATAACAAGATATAAGCATGTTCACTCAATTTATAACAAGTAAACATGTAGTTTAGTTCATGAACTCCTCTAACAAGATACATGTACTACACAAATGCATTTAAACACCTTACTAATCAATTATAAGGCAATTACCAATATTTAATCTAACTTTGGCACTATTCCCCTTTGTCCATGATCACAACTTGAAGCATATACGAATTACTAATTAAATAGTTCACAAGCTAGCAAGTCAATTATCAATTATATAGCACGGCAAGTAATATTCTAAGTCAATTATAACAATAGTCACAACTACATGACTTTTCCCTTTATCTCAAGAACACAATTCAATGTACATACTAATTACAAGTTTCCTAATTCCTAAACCAACTATACTACACTTCTAAATATACTTTATGACATCATTTAGAACTATGAAATCACACATTTAACTATGTCTAACTAGAAAGCACCAAATGCCCCTAAGTTGCTTCGAACTACAACTACCAAAACCATTGATTAATTCAATCTCATAAAAGTGTTGTAAGCTCTATCCTACTTATATAAAACTAATTAGCACCTCAAGTCTCACTCCGGGTCACTACATCAATAGGCCATTATTTATTACGCAATTAAGGACTCAAAATTCAACATTGTCGGAATTCAATAATTTTTATCATTTTTCCGTTTTAGCATCCCTAGAGTCCAAATAAAATATTAGATCGAGTATCGGGTCATAATTCGATGGTCCTTAGTGAATAGTACCGTTATCTAACTTTAAATTAAAGTTCTTGTAATCCTAGAAATTTTAAACTATTAGAGGCTCTAATTTAGGTTTAACAACTCCTAATTCACACTCATATAACAAATAATTAAGCTAGAACTCAAGGGTTTGCAAAATCCCAAATTCTACTATTTATCATCTTCTTCAAAGCATCATCCATCATTTTTAGCCATAAAAATTGTTATCCAACTACAAAAGAATGCTCTACTTACACAATAAGAAGTAATTTAAGCATTTATAGGTACAAACAAAGAAATACACAATAAATTTAAAACTCAAAGTAAACCCTAGGTAGATTAATGCATAGAAGATGAAGACTCCCTCACCAAGAATGCTAGGATAAAGCTTGTAGTAGCTTGAAACCACCTCAATAGCACTTGAAAGAATACACAAAAGTAAAAACTATAGAGCAATTTTTGAAGAAAAATTACTATTCCCGTAGGTCTTATTTTTGGCTGATTTGAGGACGTTTTGGCTGAATTTTTGCATTTTTATGGTGTTTTTTGGGCGTATATATTTAAAAGAAAGTCAAAGCTTGGGTCAATGGAAGACTTGTTGGGTTTTTCTTACTATTTCACTTTAAAACGCTAATTTTTCTCGCGAAAAATCTACTTAAACTTTCTGGTTTGTTTCTAAATTAATTTTACAAAGTCATGAAATAATATGAATGCACATATATTAAATACTAAAATAATTAAACTCTTAATTTTGTTAACAAAAGTTAATTAAACACATAATTGCACATAAAAGACAAATAAACATGAAATTGTAAATATTATGACAAAGAAATATTTTAAACAATTAAATACAGATAACTCATTTATTAAATTAAATAAACATATGATTTTACTCACAAAAGTTAATTAAACATGAAAGTCGCATGCAAACTTCAAATATATACATAATTACACATATGGTCATAATTGGGGTGCAACAATGTGTACATCTATATGATACGTGCATGTGAAATGTGTTTTGAGTGCTTGCATGTGAGATTGTGTTTCTTGAACGAAAATGTGCTCCTACATGGTATAATTGTGTACAATATGAAGAATGATCGATATATGTGACTTTATGTGTAATTGTGTGTCATATTTGGGTAAAATGTGAAGATTGTATGGTATATGCATTTATATGACTATGCTGAGACAAAGTCCTCGTTATGTTGGGTAGCAAACCCCCGAGTGCATGCATGTGAAATGTGTTTTGAGTGAAATGACCACAACAACTATATATAACATTCAAAAACATAACTTCTAGGTTCCTAAGGCCATCCGAGCCTTTTCACTATAACAAAATAAAGCATACAAGCATGCATTTTCTTTAGTTATTGAAATACTAATGTCAT
>NW_026292182.1:0-23497 GCF_023091745.1 Budorcas taxicolor | reverse complement strand
TTTCGGATTTTGATCTGAATTGCGATTTCTTGATTTGGATTGGTGCCATTAGTGATAGAAAGATAAAATGTACGATAAAAACAGACCGGCCTTTATTAAAATTGAAAATTAGACAAAGAAACGTAAAGGGGCCGTTTGTCCAAGTGTTGACCGTGCTCGAATTGAGTTGGGGGTTTTGCTATTGATGGCATGGAAGTACTTTTGGCGTTGTTGTGGCATTGATTGGGTGACCGGTTAACATAGCTGTAGTTCAAATGTAGTAGGTGGACTTTCGGGCTTCGGTTGGGAAAGTGAGGTTTCGTGATATAGAAACGTACCTTGTAGTACCTAAGTGAAGGTAGTGAAATCGATTTCCTACTCCTGTAGCTCGATTGCTCGTAATTGCCTTTGGAAGTTAGAGATTGGATAGTGATAATTGTCATTTTCGTGTTTGAACTGCTATTACTTGTTTAATTGATTTTCTTGTTGATGTTATTGATAATCATGCTTGAAAAGTTAATTGATTGCTATTATTGATTGTAAATGCTTGATATCTCATTTATCGCCACTAATCTGCACTTTCGTGCTATCGCTCGTTTATTGCTTGTATCTCGTATTGCATTGCATAGTATCAAGCGCATGAATGATGGGCCTCTCTGGGCAGTCTTGGGCGGCCAGGGTTAGTTTTCTCTAGCTCCGTGTCCTATTCCCATTCTCGCTAGGGGTACCGCCCTGGGAGATTTGGGTCGTAGATGTGTCGAGGTACATCCGGAGTACACCCAGTGGATGTTATAAGGTGGATGCACGCTTATTGTCATCGTTGTCAACATCAAGCTCGAGATTGATGTATCGCTCGTGAAATGGTACATTGCTCGAAAGAGTGAACCATAGCCTTCAAAGTGTGGTATAGATTTGATGGGTTGTGTTAATGTTTTCTTTAATTGTTTATTGTATTGTTGTTTATATTGATTGTTGTTCTTATCGGATATAATGCTTAATTGTCTTATTTGCATTGCAGGACTTTCTTTCTCTCCACCTCGATATCTATTCCGCCCTCACTGAGTATACGTGTTGTGTATACTCACTCCTCACCACCACATTTCAGGAAATGCCATGTTAGCTGGAAAGTTCGTGGTTACATGAAAGATCATGCTTGAAGAGTTGTCTTGTGTGATATGTGGCTGAGTGGTAGAAAGATGCAAAGATGTATGTTTTCATGTATTATATGTATTTAGTGTTAAAAGTTATGTAATTAACTTAACTAGGTTTATTAGAATGGTATGATAGTCTATTTTATGCAATAGGTTAATATAGTTTAATTGCCAGGCATGAATGTACTTGCCAAAGATGAAAATAGATAGGTTAGCTTTTAAACTGGAAATGTATATTTACTTTTGTTTGCTTGTTGAGAACCGAGGCTCGGATGGCCTTGAGGAATTGTGAATGGTTAGACACGGTACTTGCCACTTATATGCTGTCACATGTTTTTTTGCATTTTGCCTAGAAACAGGGGAGACTCAGTCCGTTTTCCCTAATATTTTATGCCTGGGTTTGGAATTGGTTTGCAATTAGATTGATTAATAGAACTTCTGGTCTCGAGAGGGATCGGGGTATTACTAGTGGTATCAGAGCTTGTTCAGCTCATAAGCCGGGACAGGGTCCTCGGTCTGGTGGGTAGTGATCCTTGAATGTGTGCTTGTTAAGTATGTCTTGAAAGTGTGTGCCTGTATGTGAGATTCTGTGTCTTGACCTGAATGTGTGCACCTATGTGAAATAGTTATGTGATATATGCTAAAGGTGTGTTACGTGAAGTAAAGTGACTACTCGTTTATTGAATTGGCATCGTGAATCGAATCGATCTCGTGAATTGTTATTTACTTGAAGTATTGCTTGTAATGTGTGTATTGAAATGTCTTGAATTGGTTGTGCCGTGATTTGAATTGATTATGTTGTGCTTGACTTGATTGTCATGTTTGAATGACTTTGATGATTAAACTGTTTTATAAACTCTTTTATAAACTTGCTTGCATAATAGATTATGGCATATATGTATAAATGTGATATCTTGGCATTCATACATGTCATGTTGAAATGGTAAGAAAGACTTCTTCCTCCCCTGAAGAGAAGTGGTTAGTAGCAGGCCTCCAAGTTATATGGATTGACGGGAATGAGCAGTATTTGACTAGCCTTTATTTGGGAGTTGGTGTTTGTATTTGGAGCTCAGTTATTAGCATTCCTCTGGGGCCCTCCTCTATGCTTAACAGTTGTAAAGAGTAGCTTTTTTTGTGGTTCTATTTGGCTATTCTCTAGAGTATTCTTTGATTTTCTTATTCGGTATTCTTTGGAAACTTATGTTGGCACTTCTCAATGGACTTGGCTATTGGGATTTCAATCGGACTTACTGCATGATATTATCTATGGTATATGTGTCTCGATATTTATTGGTGTGTTACTGGCATCCCTGATTGGAAATTCTTCAATGGCATTCTCTAAACCTCTTAGTGGCCATTTATCTAGTACTTACTTATTGGGCAATCCTTGCTACTTTCTTATTGGAGCATTGTTTCGGGTATTTTCTTTAATGTTCCTCAGTAGGTTTGGTATTTGGAATTCCTATCATACTTATTGTATAGTACTACTTACGGTATTCTGTGAAATTGTTAGTGGGCATTCTACTAGTATTTTCCTTGATGGCACTTATTGGAAGTCTTACACTTGGAATCTTGTTCAAACTTATTATCTCATATTGCTTACGGTATGTTCTGGAATACTTTGGGCTTTCTTGGTGGTAAGTTGTATAAAGTTTGCACTCGGCAAACGGTGATGAAGCCTTGAAGTTTGGTCTTATATGTGCTGCATCTACTCTGGCTATCCTTTGACTTCCTTATTTGGTACTTGTTGAACTTCTACTGGAGATTCGTATGTGGGGTATTTCTTCGGCATTCTTCTTGTCATTAATATGTGATGTTAATTTTATCTACAGTATCCCTACTTCAGTCTTTAGTTGGTATTTTCTCGGCATTCTTGGTTGGGATTTCTATTTGGGTTTTCCTACGAGTATCTTACTCAGTGTCTTGCTCAGCAACCAATGAAGAGTGGTCATAGTTGGATCTCAGCTGATATCGAGTTCTATTGGAAGAAGAATTGCGAGGACGCAATTGTTTTAAGTGGGGAATGATGTGATACCCTGAACCCGGCATGCATTTAATAGCATTTGACTGTATTTAATTAAGTGTTTAATTAGTTAATCATCCATTTTTGCACTATTTTGATATTTTTTAAAAAAATATTCGAATAATTTTTATATTGATTAATTTAAAGATTATTACCTATTTTTTATTGTTTATAGTAATTGGATTTATTTTCTTATATTTAATTAAGTGTCATCTTAAATATTAGTATTTAATTGCATTTGATTACGTGTTTATATTAACTTGTTCATTCGTATCTTAGTATTAATTTCATAATTCTTTAAAATATTCTAGAAATAGTTAAATTATTTATTTTTAAATGAATATTGATTATTTTGAGTATCTTAATAATCGGTTTTATTTTCTTGCACTTAAATTACTTTATTTTCAACAAAATGGAAAAGTAACTCCGAGGCGGAGTAGGTTTTAAACTATTATACTAAATTACTTTTCAAAAATTATATTTTAAAGAAAATTGTTTATCATTCTAATAGTTATCGTTTATTGATCGTTTGATCGTAGCGTTTCGAAAATGAAAGTTAGAAGAATATTTCTCGAATTTCGTGAATAGCATTTCTAGTTTAATTTAGCTACTTTTAGTTAGTTTTTATTAAAATTGTATTGTTTTAACTTGAATTAGACTAAATGCTAATTAAATAAGCTTATTTGACAATTTTTAACTTAAGCTTGACTTTGCAAAAAGACCAAAATGCCCTTGAGCCTTCGTCATATTTTTAAATAAATAAAACAAGGCAAAGTTGATATCAAAACAAAACCAAAAATTCCCCCCAAGTCTCCCCCCATGGCCGAAACTCAAAGGAAAAAGAAAGAAAAATTGATTTTGCATTTTTAGGCCAAAATCTTGCGTGGAATCGGACGAGGATCGTGGCTTGGGTCCTTGCGGGTCTTGGTCTTCAATCTCCGTGAGGGTTTTAACGTTTTTGTGCATTTTTATTTGAGTTTGATTTTTGATTCAATTTTTCAGATTTGATATTTATTGCGTTATAATGCCTGTTATTGCTTGAAATAACTTCCTTAGGGTTCGTAGAGCATTGCTTGTTAGTTATTTAGCAATTTTTACGGCTAAAAACACAAATTTGAATTGCGGAAGAATAATGAATAGTGATTTTAAATAGTAAAACCCTAGAATTTCGGATTTTGATCCGAATTACGATTTCTTGATTTGGATTGGTGCCATAAGTGATAGAAAGATAAAATGTGCAATAAAAACCGACCGGCCTTTGTTAAAATTGGAAATTAGACAAAGAAACGTAAAGGGGCCGTTTGACCAAGTGTTGATTGTGCTCGAATTGAGTTGGGAGTTTTGCTATTGAGGGCATGGAAGCACTTTTGGCGCTGTTGTGGCGTTGATTGGGTGACAAGTTAACATAGCTGTATTTCAAATGCAGTAGGTGGACTTTCGGGCTTCGGTTGGGAAAGTGAGGTTTCGTGATATAGAAACGTGCCTTGTAATACCTAAGTGAAGGTAGTGAAATCGGTTTCCTAATCCTGTAGCTCGTTTGCTCATAATTGCCTTTGGAAGTTAGAGATTTAATAGTGATAATTGTCATTTTCGTGTTTGAACTGCTATTACTTGTTTAATTGATGTTCTTGTTGATGTTAATGATAATCATGCTTGAAAAGTTAATTGATTGCTATTATTGATTGTAATGCTTGATATCTCGTTTATCGCCACTAATCTGCACTTTCATGCTATCGCTCGTTAATTGCTTGTATCTCGTATTGCATTGCATAGTGTCAGGCGCGTGAGTGATGGGCCTCTCTGGGCAGTCTCGGGCTGCCAAGGTTGGTTTGCTCTAGCTTCGTGACCTATTCCCATTCTCGCCAGGGGTGCCGCCCTGGGAGATTTGGGTCGTAGATGTGTCGGGGTACATCCGGAGTACACCCAGTGGATGATATAAGGTGGATGCGCGCTTATTGTCATCATTGTCAACATCAAGCACAAGATTGATGTATCGCTCGTGAAATGGTACATTGCTCGAAAGAGTGAACCATAGCCTTCAAAGTGTGGTATAGCTTTGATGGGTTGTGTTAATGTTTTCTTTAATTGTTTATTGTATTGTTGTTTATATTGATTGTTGTTCTTATCGGATATAATGCTTAATTGTATTATTTGAATTGCACGACTTTCTTTCTCTCCACCTCGATATCTGTTCCGCCCTCACTAAGTATACATGTTGTGTATACTCACTCCTCACCACCACATTTCAGGAAATGCCATGTTAGTTGGAACGTTCGTGGTTACGTGAAAGATCGTGCTTGAAGAGTTGTCTTGCGTGATATGTATATTTACTTGTGTTCGCTTGTTGAGAACCGAGGCTCGGATGGCCTTGAGGAATTGTTAATGGTTGGACACGGTACTGGTCCACTTATATGCTGTCACAGGTTTTTTTGCATTTTGCCTAGAAACAGGGGAGACTCCATCCGTTTTCCCTAATATTTTATGCCCGGGTTTGGAATTGGGTTGCGATTAGATTGATTAATAGAACTTCCGGTCTCGAGAGAGATCGGGGTGTTACATTTAAGCCATTTAACATTTCACATTAGGAGGTCAACAAAGTAGGTTGTCTTCGAGCAAGTATATGATCACATTTTGACATATTGGCACATAAGGCATTGTAAGAACATGTAATCATTTCATATATCAATTTGAAAGCAATTAAACTTTCATGGGAAGCCAAGTAATCATGTTCAAAATAAACCATATAATATCTTTTAACAATTCACATTAGGAGGTCAACAAAGTAGGTTGCCTCTGGATACACGTATGATCACATATCGACAAGTAAACGTAAGAGGCATGCTTTGACATGTAAATCCACTTTGTATAACACCTAGAAGCATATGAACATTTAACGGGCAGCCAAGTACACCATACAAAACAAGTCATATAACTCATTTTAATTCACATACCAAGTGTTGAGGACATACGAGTAGCATGCTATGACACTTTACACAAGACCGGGTGCATGAATAGTTAACTTGTCAACATGCAATCATCGAGAATCATGCTTAGAGCTATTGTGATAACCCGAACCCGGCATGCATTTATTAGCATTTGACTGCATTTAATTAAATGTTTAATTAGTTAAATCAACCATTTTGCAGTATTTTGATATTTTCGTTGGAAGCGTTTAATAATTTTTATATTGATTAATTAAAAGATTATTATCTATTTCTAGTAATTATAGTAATTGAGTTTATTCTCTTGTATTTAATTAACTGTCATATTAAATGTTAATATTTAATTATATTTGACTACGTGTTTATATTAACTTGTTTATTCGTATCTTAGCATTAATTTCATAATTCTTTAAAATATTCTAGAAATAGTTAAATTAATTATTCTTAAATGAATATTGATTGTTTTGATTGTTTTGATTATTTTAATAATCGGTTTTATTTTCTTGCATTTAATTACTCAGTTTTCGATTAAATGAGAAAAGTAACTCTGAGCCGAAGTGAATTTTAAGCTATTCTACTAATCTACTTTTCAAATTATAATTTTATATTATTGCTTATCATTTGATTAGCGATCGTTTATTGACCGTTCGGTCGTAGCATTTCGAAAATGAAAGTTAGAAGAATATTTCTCGGATTTCATGAATAACGTTTCTAGTTTAAATTAGCTAGTTTTAGTCGGTTTTCATTAAAATTGCATTGCTCTATGTCACGCCCCGACCCAACCCCCAAGCTAGAAGTTAAGTCCGGACTCGACACACGGACAGAGTCTCCCCTGTACCGTGGACATTCTGAAAACCTGTAAACTCTCAAATAAGGTAACCACAAGATAAACAAACTTTTCATGGCTAAATATTTAAAGATTCAAGGCCATCCGAGCCTTGAAGCAACCAACAGTTCCAAAACCACACAAGCATGCAAGTAACTTTGTTTACAACATAGTCTAATAGCCATGACATTCTAGGATAACGTTAAAACATACTTAAAAGATAAAACATTTCGACATTAAGCCATTCACTCCCAAGCATGCAAAGTGAATAAAAGAATAAATATAAGTTATTACAAGACATAGGTTCCCAATTCTACACTACAACCAACTATCCTTCAACTTCTTACAACAACCAACATAAACATAGCCCTTAGGCCACAAAATAGATACACAAGTACCAAATAGAAACAAGAAGGCACAGCCACCTCAGAACAACACACAACAACTAGGGCAAAGGCTCTAACTGCACCTCTTCCTCCTCCACTACTACCTCAACAAGCTAGGGATCACCCTCAGCATCTCTTAAAACATATATCGAGGTATGAGCAACCACTATTGCCCAGTGAGGGATATAGTCCCGGGGCGTACAATGCAACAGGTAATACAGTTAAACAACAATAACAATTAGACAATTAAAGAAACAATGATAACTTAAATAACCACACGTTTAAAAGGATACATTTCACATAGCCCCTATACACCAATCTTCACTGGGTCTTCATTCACGATCCACGAAGCACGATCACGATCACGATAAGCCGGCATAACCCCAAACACTCTAGTGGGTGTACTCCGGATGTACCCTGATAATCCTACGAGCCAACACCTCCTGGCAATCTCCGGACCAGGCGAGTGAGGGAATAGAGCACGGATTTTGAATATCCACTAGCAAGCCCTCTGCCATCCAGCCGATATTGACACTATGGTTGCCCAACCACTATGCAATGCACTTTACAATGGCAAGTTAATAACAATAATATAAGCAATAACATGTAGGAGGATCAACAAAATAGGTTGACCTCAATGCAGTAAGAATAGAAGCAATTTACACAAGCAAATAAGCGGTTTTACAAAGGGACATATACAAGACAAGCATAGAATCATGCCAAAAGCTCTAAAACAACTTGAAGTCACATTTAAACACTAAAGAAGTCGTGCCATGGACTTAGAAGTGTGAGACAACCGAAATTGCACCTAAACCCCTTTGTTATCCAAGCTATTTCTCTTCCAAACTCACGTTAATGATTCACGTTCGAGGGGAAAATACATCAATCCTCTAAATAACCCCTAAGGTACCCTTTCAACCCACAATTAAGCCCGATTAACCGCAATTACCTCGAAAGCCCCAAATTCTCTCTTATAGCTTTAAACTACACGTACCTCATCCGGGCTTCAAACAAGGGTTAGCAATCCATCTATAGCACCTAGGTAGCCTAAGGATACTAAAAGTGAAGCCCGAATCTACCCGGATTCGCATTAACCCCGAAACCCCTTTATTAAAGTCGACTATTTTACGTTTTATCCGATTTTAGAGCAATTCAAGTGCACGGGGCTATTAATCTACCTTCATTAGCACCTAAGGCATCTATTAGGAGTGTTGAATCAAGCTAATTCGAGAAATTACACAAAACCCTAGAAAAACATCACTATTCACCTCATGAATCAAACTAACGATTTCAACCGTTTAAAAAGTGAAACGATGGCTCAAATATGTTCTATAGCATTCATATACATGGTATAATAGCATGGATAATCAATACAATAGCATTTGAATACATTTTCAACAAATCAAGAAAATAGCAACTATTTTAAAATGCGAAAATAAGCCATGAAATCCCTCACCAATGCGTGTAGGAACACTTAGGAGGCTTGCACACACCCTAATATACTTGTTCTAGGCTTGGAGTGGCTTGAATCGAAGAGTTGAAGATGAAAAATTCCTCCTAAGTGCAAAGACGGGCTGTCGGGTTGTACTCCTGCTTTTTCACCTTTTTAATTTTTTTTTCTTGCATTGTATGAGCTTATAAGGTTATTTAATGAAATAGCTAAGGTGGGGTCTTGATTGGGTGCTTAAGTGGTCAATTATAATGCGCGTAGTAAGCTTAAAACGAGCCTAAAATGAAGGATGTGAGCTAGCTAATTCATTTACCAAGTTTTGTTACGTAACACTATTCATTGAACTACAAAAATCTTTTTCCAAACGAGCTCTCCTATTGCTTCTAGCTTAATTGCACATTTTTCCCACTACTCTAACAATTAATATGATTTAATAAAAATGCTAATTCACTAATAGAATGCAGTTTAAAAATAGAGTGAATAGTAGTCACAGAAGTCAGTTAGTAAAGCACAGAAGTAAATGTGCAAACAAGGGATGCAACAGCAATTGAATGCATGGCTAAATCTCGGGCGTCACACTCTAACTTGGAATAAATTAAATGGCATCAAAATAAGCTAATTTGACCATTTTTTTAACTTGAATTGACCAAGCCTTTTGCCTTTGACCTTTTTGCCCTTAGTTGTCACATTTTTAAACAAAAGAAAAAATAAATAAATAAAAGGAAGGCAAAAATTCAGCCATGGCCGAAAATACAAGGGAGAAGAAAAAAAAAAGATTTCAACTTCAAATCTTCAATTCTTCACAAGAGCTTGCACGGGGTTGTTTTTGAGGCTTCCAACGTGGTTTCCCTAGCATCTAGTAGCATCTCAGGTGAGGGTTGCATCGTTATTTGAGCATTTGAAGTTATTGTATCTAAACTTTAATTTTTATGATTTAGTCGTAGGTTATTGTTTTATCTGTTTTGTTGCTTAAAGAATGTTCCTTGATGATTCTAGAACATGTATTTGTAGCTTTTTAACATTTTCTACGGTTAAATATAGCAATTGTAATTTAAAATGTGAATGGAATAGTAAAATATGAATAGTAAAACCTTGTTTCGTAAAAGTTGCTCCGTTTTGCATTCCGTTGATGTGGAAAGATGCTAGATATGTTAGAATGCTTAAATGTATGGTTTAATTGGATTGTGTAATGGAAAAACGGAGAAAAGTGGCTTGGTACATGTTGGGGTTATTCCGGTTGAGTTTAGTATTTTACCGTTTTGCATGAAGGCATTGTCGTAGTATGCCATGGAAGCACTTTTGGTACAATTATGACATTGGTTGGGTGATCGGTTGAGGTAGTTGTAGTTCAAATGAGCAAAGGGAGAAATTGGGGCTTTGCGGGAATTCTAGGATAAAGTAGGGTTTCATGGTCTTTAGACGTGCCTTATGGTGTCCTAGGAGGAGTGGTGAAGTCGGTTTCCAAAACTCGTAGCTCGTTTGGAAGTAGTAGCATTAGGAAAGTTGGGGTCATTTAGTGTTTTAGTTGATTTTTATAATACTTGCTTATATAATGCTTATTGTGGATTATTATGCTCGTTATACTTGATTATGATTGAATTGTATATCAATTGTTGATAATGCTAGTTAGTGTTGTTATTGTTATTTTATTGATTGTAAATGCTTATTGTATCGCATGTTGTTACTAACTTGTACTTCAGTGCCTTGCTCGATTATCGTTATATTCTCCGTATTGCATTGCATTGTGTCAGGCGCGTGAGTGACGGGCCTCTCTGGGTAGTCTCGGGCTGCCAGGGTTGGTTGTTCTAGCTCCGTGTCCTATTCCCGTTCTCGCTTGGGTTGTTACCCAGGGAGTTTTGGGTCGTAGAATTGACAGAGTATGTCTGGAGTACTCTAAACGGAAGTTATAAGGTGGGTGAGCCGGCGCGTCATCGTGAAAGTCATCGAAATCATGATCGGTACATTACTCGTTTGAGTGAACCATAGCCTTCAGAGTGTCGTATAGCTTTGAATGGTTGTGTTAATGCTTTTATTAATTGTTTATTGTATTGATTGTTTATATTGATTGCTTACTTGTCAGTTATATTGCTTAACTGCCTTATTTGCATTACACGACTTTTTTTCTCTCCACCTCGATATCTGTCTCGCCCTCACTGAGTATACATGTTGAGTATATTCACTCCTCACCACCACATTTCAGGAAATGCCATATTAGCTGGAAAGTTCGTGGTTACGTGAAAGATCATGCTTGAAGAGTTGTCTTGCGTGCTATGTGGCTTGAGTTGTCAAAGATGCAAAGATGTATGTTTCATGTGTTGTATGTATTTAATGTTAAAAGGAATGTAATTTAAGTTTTACTAGATTATTGAAGTGGTATGATAAGCTAGTTTATGTATTCAGATAGTATAGTTTAACTTCAATGCATGTTTGTAATGTCCAAAGGAAAAGAGTTAGAATGGTATAATAGTCTATTTTATGCAATAAGTTAGTATAGTTTAGTTGCCAAGCATGAATGTATTTGTCAAAGATGAAAAGAGATAGGTTAGCATTTAAACTGGAAATGTATATTTACTTGTGTTCGCTTGTTGAGAACCAAGGCTCGGATGGCCTTGAGGTGTTTGTATGTGTGGTAACACAATCCTACATCGGAAGATTTGGAAGTGAGAGAGCTGGATATAAGGGATTGGTCCCTTGTATCAGCCGAGGCACCTTTTGAGGAGAGATCCTCGAAGGGATAAACCCGTGATGGGCCTGTGCCTGCGGGCCAGGTTTCTAATAGCGGACAATACCTCGGTAGTGACGGCTCGGTGAGACTCTGCGTGGGCTCCACATGGGGAATCGGGTCATTACAAATGGTATCAGAGCCAGTCTTCCCTTGTGCTCGTGCCCGCGGGGGCGCGGGGCTCCTTAAGGGGGGTGGAATGTGGTAACACAATCCCACATCGGAAGATTTGGAAGTGAGAGAGCTGGATACAAGGTCTTGGTACCTTGTATCAGCCGAGGCGCCTTTTGAGGAGAGATCCTCGAAGGGACAAACCCATGAGGGGCCTGTGCCTGCGGGCCAGGTTTCCAATAGCGGACAATACCTCGGTAGTGTCGGCTCGGTGAGACTCTGCGTGGGCTCCATGTGACGCCCGAGAACTTCAATGTACATTTATTTACTGTTGCATCTACTATTTGCGCATATCTTCTGTGTTTTACTTGTTACTTTAATTGGCTACTATTCATTCCATTTTTCAACTACTTAATTATTTTGAATTACCATTTTTCTTAAATCATATTAATTGTTTTAGGAATGAGAAAAATATGCTTTTGAGCTAAGAGCGATAGGAGCACTCGTTTAGAAAATATTTTGTCAATCTAATGAATAGTGTTACGTAACTTAACTTAGTGTTTTAATTAGCTAGCACTCATCTTGCACCTTAGACTTGCTTTAAAGCTTATTAGACTCATTTTAGAAGACCATATATGCCCCAACTTAAACCCAACTTAATATATATTCAACCAAACACAATATAAGCTCATAACTTAGCAAAAACAAAAAAAAAAGTGCAGGAATTACTGTTTAAAATCTGAACAGCCCTTAGCAGCCAAGAGGGAGATCTTTTGCTCATCAAATCTCCAATCCAAGCCTCTCCAAGCCTTGGGCAAGTAGTTTAGTGTTTGTGCAAGCCTTCTAGGTGCTCCTACGTGCTTTAGGTGAGGATTTTCATGCTTATTTGTGCATTCTACAAATGTTGCTATTTTCTTGATTTATGGGAAATGTTGTCTAATGCTATTGCAATGCTCAAATAAGCTTATATATGTTGTATACATGTAGTAGACACAATATTTATGCTATTGTTTCATGTATTAAACGGTAGAAATCGATAGTTGATTCGTAGGGGTGAATAGTGACGGGATTTCTAGGGTTTGGTGTAATTGCGCGTTTTAACTTGATTCAATGCTACTAATAGATGCCGTAGGGGTTAATGAAGGTCGTCTAATAGCCCCGTACACTCGAATTGCTCTAAACTTCCATAAAACGTGAAATTACCGACTTTAACAAAGGGTTTCGGGGTTAATACGAATCCGGTTGGATTCAAGCTTCACTTTTAGTATTCTTAGGCTAACTAGGTGCTATAGAAGTTTTGCTATCCCCTATTTGAAGTCCGGATGAGGCATGTGTAGTTTAAAGATAGAAGAGGGAATTTGGGGCTTTCGGGGTAATTGCGGGCCTTTGAATGTGTTTGAGGGTTGAAAGGGTTCCTTGAGGGTTAGTTAGAAGATTTGTATAGTTTTTCTTTGAAATTGAATCATTAACTTTGGTTTGGAAGAGAAATAGCCTGGAAAACAAAGGGGTTTAGGTGCAAATTCGGTTGTCTCGCGCTTCTAAGACCTTGGCACGACTTCTTGAGTGTTTAAATGGGACTTCAAGTTGTTTTAGAGCTCTTAGCATAATTCTATGCTTATCTTGTTTATACTCCGTTGTAAAACTGCTTATTTATTGAATAAATTGCTTCTATTCTAATTGTATCGAGGTCAACCTACTTTGTTGATCATCCCACGTGTTATTGCCTATATTATTGATATTAACTTGCCATTGTAAAGTGCATTGCATAGTGGTTGCGCAACCATAGTGTCAAGGGCGGATGTGTTGAATATCGGCTGGGCGGTAGAGGGCTTGCCAGTGGATATTCAAACTCCGTGCTCTATTCCCTCACTCGCCTGGTCCGGAGATTGCCAAGGGTGTTGGGTCATAGGATTATTGGGGTACATCCGGAGTACACCCACTGGAGAGTTTGGGATTATGCTGGCTTATCGTGATCGTGATTGTGGTTCGTGGATTGAAGATTTGGTGTTGGGGTTAAGTGAAATGTATCCTTTTTAATGTGTGGTTATTTAAGCTATCGTTACTTCTTAAAATTGTTTAATTACTATTGTTGTTTAACTGTTTTACTTGTTGTATTGCACGCCCCGGGAGACTTTATCCCTCACTGGCAACAGTGGTTGCTCATACCTTGATATATATTTCAGGTTGTGCAGAGGGTGATCCCCAGCTAGTTGAGGTAATAGTAGAAGAGGAGGAAGTTCAAACTGATCCTTTACCTTAGTTGCTGTGCCTGATAGCTTGAGGTGGTTTTTGTTCTTGCTGCTATATGGAAGACTCATTTGTTTATCTTATGTTCTATTTTGTAGCCTAAGGGCTATGTATATGCTTGTTGTACAAAGTTGAAGGATAGTTGGTTGTGGTGTCGATTTGGAAGCCTATGTCTTGTAATAACTTATGTTTCTACTTTAATTATCTTGCATGCTTGGAAGTGAATGTTCTAACTCTAGCCACTAGCATGCTTGTGTGTTTTGGGACTATTGTATGCTTGAAAGGTCGGATGGCCCTGAACCTTTGTTGTTTTGTTATCAAAAGCTTGTCTTATCTTGTTGAGGCTTTATTTGAGTGTTTATAGGTTTTCAGAATGTCCACAGTACAGGGGAAACTCTATCCGTTTTTCCCTAAAATTTTGAGACTGGGTTGGAATTGGGTTGAGAATAGCTTGCTTTTTGGAACCTCCGGTCTCGTGAGAGATCGGGGCGTTACAGGGTGGTATCAGAGCTTAGTTAGCTCTAAGCCAGGATAGGGTCCTCGGCTTGTTGGGTAGTAACCCTTGAGTGTGTGCTTGTTAAGTGTGTGTCTTGAAAGTGTATGCCTGCATGTGTGATTGTGTGTCTTGTATCTAATTTTTGCACCTATATGATATAATTATGTGTTACGTGCTAAATGTGTGCTAAGTGAAGTAAAGTGGCTAGTTATGCATCAAATTGACCTCGTGAATTGTTAATTGCTTGAATTGTTGCTTGTAATGTGTGTATTTGAATGTCTTGGATTGAGTTGTGTTATGATTGACTTGATTGTTGTCCTTGAATGACTTGATGATTACATTATGTCATAAACTCTTATATAAACATGTTTGCATAATAGTTTAAAACATATATGTGTAAATGTGATATCTTCGCATTCATACATGTCCCGTTGAATTGGTAAGAAAGACTTCATCCTCCCCCCTGAACGGAGGTGATTAGTGGCTAGCCTTTCAAGTTATATGGATTAGTATGAACGTGAAGTGGTTGATCAGCCCTTTTATTTGGGAGTTGGGTTGTGGGAATAACTTAGTTATTGAGATTTCTTCCAAGGCATTTTTCTATGCTCATTAGTCAGAAATGAATGGCGTCCCTTTGGATTTCTATATGACTGTTCTCTAAGGCATTCTCATGGTATTTTCTTATTTAGCATTCTTCTAGTATTTTCTTACTGGCATTTCTCTGAAGATTTGGTATTTGGAATTCTATTTAGCCATATTATATGGTATTATCTACAGTATTTATGCTCCAATCTTTTATTGGTATTTTCTAGCTACTTTTAGTTGGGATTATATTATTCTACAGTGTTCGTGCCAGCGGGATTCTTATTTGGATTTCTATGTAGTACTTCTATTGGGGCCTTTATTTGGCCTTATTACTTGGGGATTCGCTGGCAGTACTACTGGGATTTCTTAATGGGTTCTTACGAGAATTCGTATACGGTATTCATGCTTAGCAACTGATGAAGAGTAATTGAAGTTGGTTTTCAGTTGATGCGGAGTTCTCTTGAAAGAAGAATTGCGTGGGCGCAATTTGTTTAAGGGGGAGAGGATGTGACGCCCGAGAACTTCAATGTACATTTATTTACTGTTGCATCTACTATTTGCGCATATCTTCTGTGTTTTACTTGTTACTTTAAGTGGCTACTATTCATTCCATTTTTCAACTACTTAATTATTTTGAATTAGCATTTTTCTTAAATCATATTAATAGTTTTAGGAATGAGAAAAATATGCTTTTGAGCTAAGAGTGATAGGAGCACTTGTTTAGAAAATGTTTTGTCAATCTAATGAATAGTGTTAAGTAACTTGACTTAGTGTTTTAATTAGCTAGCACTCATCTTGCACCTTAGACTCGTTTAAAGCTTATTAGACTCATTTTAGAAGACCATATATGCTCCAACTTAAACCCAACTTAATATATATCCAACCAAACACAATATAAGCTCATAACTTAGCAACAACAAAAAAAAAAGTGCAGGAGTTACTGTCCAAAATCGAATAGCCCTTAGCCGCCAAGAGGGACATCTTTTGCTCATCAAATCTCCAATCCAAGCCTCGGGCAAGTAGTTTAGGGTGTGTACAAACGCTTCTAGGTGCTCCTACGCGCTTTAGGTGAGGGTTTTCATGCTTATTTGTGCATTCTACAAATGTTGCTATTTTCTTGTTTTATTGGAAATGTTGTCTAATGCTATTGCAACAAATAAGCTTATATATGTTGTATACATGTAGTAGAGACCACATTTATGCTATTGTTTCATGTATTAAATGGTAAAAATTGATAGTTAATTCGTAGGGGTGAATAGTGACAGAATTTCTAGTGTTTGGTGTAATTGCGCATTTCAACTTGATTCAATGCTACTAATAGATGCCGTAGGGGTTAATGAAGGTAGTCTAATAGCCCTGTACACTCGAATTGCTCTAAACTTGCATAAAAACGTGAAATTGCCGACTTTAACAAAGGGGTTTCAGGGTTAATACGAATCTGGGTGGATTCAGGCTTCACTTTTAGTATTCTTAGGCTACCTAGGTGCTATAGAAGCTTTGCTATCCCCTATTTGAAGTCCGGATGAACCATGTGTAGTCTAAAGCTAGAAGAGGGAATTTGGGGCTTTTGGGGTAATTGCGGGCTTTTGAATGTGTTTGAGGGTTGAAAGGGGTTCCTTGCGGGTTAGTTAGAAGGTTGTTATAGTTTTCCTTTCAAATTGAATTGTTAACTTTGGTTTGGAAGAGAAATAGCTTGGAAAACAAAGAGGTTTAGGTGCAAATTCGGTTGTCTCGCGCTTCTAAGACCTTGGCACGACTTCTTGAGTGTTTAAATGGGACTTCAAGTTTTTTTTAGAGCTCTTAGCATGATTCTATGCTTGTCTTGTTTATACTCCTTTGTAAAACTGCTTATTTGTTGAATAAATTATTTCTATTCTTACTGTATCGAGGTCAGTCTACTTGTTTATCCTCCCACGTGTTATTGCCTATATTATTGATATTAACTTGCCATTGTAAAGTGCATTGCATAGTGGTTGCGCAACTATAGTGTCAGGGGCGGATGTGTCGAATATCGGCTGGGCAGTAGAGGGCTTGCCAGTGGATATTCAAACTCCGTGCTCTATTCCCTCACTCGCCTGATCCGGAGATTACCAGGGGGTGTTGGGTCATAGGATTATCGGGGTACATCCGGAGTACACCCACTGGAGAGTTTGGGATTATGCCTGTTTATCGTGATCGTGATCGTGGTTCGTGGATTGAAGATTTTGTGTTGGGGTTAAGTGAAATGTATCCTTTTAAATGTGTGGGTTATTTAAGTTATCGTTACTTCTTAAATTCTTTAATTACTATTGTTGTTTAACTATTTTACTTGTTGCATTGCATGCCCCGGGAGACTTTATCCTTCATTGGGCAACAGTGGTTGCTCATACCTCGATATATATTTCAGGATGTTCTGAGGGTGATCCCCAGCTAGTTGAGGTGATAGTAGAAGAGGAGGAAGTTCAGATTGATCCTTTACCTTAGTTGCTGTGCTTGATAGCTTGAGGTGGTTTTTGTTCTTGTTGCTATGTGGAAGACTTATTTGTTTATCTTATGTTCTATTTTGTAGCCTAAGGGCTATGTATATGCTTGTTGTACAAAGTTGAAGGATAGTTTGTTGTGGTGTAGATTTGGAAGCCTATGTCTTGTAATAACTTATGTTTCTGCTTTAATTATGTTGCATGCTTGGAAGTGAATGTTCTAACTCTAGCCACTAGCATGCTTGTGTGTTTTGGGACTATTGTATGCTTCAAGGCTCGGATGGCCTTAAACCTTTGTTGTTTAGTTATGAAAAGCTTGTCTTATCTTGTTGAGGCTTTATTTGAGTGTTTACAGGTTTTTAGAATGTCCACAATATAGGGGAAACTCTGTCCGTTTTTCCCTAAAATTTTGAGACTGGGTTGGAATTGGGGTTGAGAATAGCTTGCTTTTTAGAGCCTCCGGTCTCATGAGAGATCGGGGCGTTAGAGGTGGTATCAGAGCTTAGTTAGCTCTAAGCCGGGATAGGGTCCTCAGCCTGTCGGGTAGTAACCCTTAAGTGTGTGCTTGTTAAGTGTGTGTGTCTTGAAAGTGTATGCCTGCATGTGTGATTGTGTGTCTTGTATCTAATGTTTGCACCTATATGAGATAATTATGTGTTACGTGCTAAATGTGTTCTAAGTGAAGTAAAGTGGCTAGTTATGCATCAAATTGACCTCGTGAATTGTTAATTGCTTGAATTGTTGCTTGTAATGTGTGTATTTGAATGTCCTTGAGTTGTGTTATGATTGACTTGATTGTTGTCCTTGAATGACTTTGATGATTACACTATGTCATAAACTCTTATTATAAACATGTTTGCATAATAGTTTAAAACATATATGTGTAAATGTGATATCTTGGCATTCATACATGTCCCGTTGAATTGGTAAGAAAGACTTCATCCTTCCCCCTGAACGGAGGTGATTAGTGGCTAGCCTTTCAAGTTATATGGATTAGTAGAACGTGAAGCGGTTGATCAGCCCTTTTATTTGGCAGTTGGTGTTGTGGGCAGAACTCAGTTATTGGGATTTCTTGCAAGGCATTTTTCTATGCTCATTAGTCAGAAATGAATGGCGTCCCTTGGGATTTCTATATGACTATTCTCTAAGGCATTCTCTTGGTATTTTCTTATTTAGCATTCTTCTGGTATTTTCTTATTGGCATTTCTCTGAAGATTTGGTATTTAGAATTCTATTTAGCCATATTATATGGTATTATCTACAGTATTTATGCTCCAATCTTTTATTGGTATTTTCTAGCTACTTTTAGTTGGATTTATATTATTCTACATGTGTTCGTGCCAGCGGGATTCTTATTTGATTTCTATGTAGTATTTCTATTGAGGCCTTTATTTGGCCTTATTATTTGGGGATTCGCTGGCAGTGACTACTGAGATTTCTTAATGGGTTCTTACGAGAATTCATATACGGTATTCATGCTCAGCAACTGATGAAGAGTAATTGAAGTTGGTTTTCAGTTGATGCGGAGTTCTCTTGGAAGAAGAATTGCGTGGACGCAATTTTTTAAGGGGAAAAGGATGTGACGCCTGAGAACTTCAATGTACATTTATTTACTATTGCATCTACTATTTGCGCATATCTTATGTGTTTTACTTGTTACTTTAAGTGGCTACTATTCATTCCATTTATTCCATTTTTCAACTACTTAATTATTTTGAATTACCATTTTTCTTAAATCATATTAATTGTTTTAGGAATGAGAAAAATATGCTTTTGAGCTAAGAGCGATAGGAGCACTTGTTAGAAAATGTTTTGTCAATCTAATGAATAGTGTTACGTAACTTAACTTAGTGTTTTAATTAGCTAGCACTCATCTTGCACCTTAGACTCGTTTTAAAGCTTATTAGACTCATTTTAGAAGACCATATATGCCCCAACTTAAACCCAACTTAATATATATCCAACCAAACACAATATAAGCTCATAACTTAGCAAAAAAAAAAAGTGCAGGAATTACTGTTCAAAATCCGAACAGCGCTTAGCAGCCAGAGGGAGATCTTTTGCTCATCATATCTCCAATCCAAGCTTCTCCAAGCCTTGGGCAAGTAGTTTAGGGTGTGTGCAAGCCTTCTAGGTGCTCCTACGCGCTTTAGGCGAGGGTTTTCATGCTTATTTGTGCATTCTACAAATGTTGCTATTTTCTTGATTTATTGGAAATGTTGTCTAATGCTATTGCAATGCTCAAATAAGCTTATATATGTTGTATACATGTAGTAAAGACCACATTTATGCTATTGTTTCATGTATTAAACGGTAGAAATCGATAGTTGATTCGTAAGGGTGAATAGTGATGGGATTTCTAGGGTTTGGTGTAATTGCGCATTTTAACTTGATTCAATGCTACTAATAGATGCCGTAGGGGTTAATGAAGGTAGTCTAACAGCCTTGTATACTTGAATTGCTCTAAACTTGCATAAAACGTGAAATTACCGACTTTAACAAAGGGGTTTCGGGGTTAATACGAATCCAAGTGGATTTGGGCTTCACTTTTAGTATTCTTAGGCTACCTAGGTGCTATAGAAGAGTTGCTATCCCCTATTTGAAGTCTGGATGAGGCATGTGTAGTCTAAAGCTAGAAGAGGGAATTTGGGGCTTTCGGGGTAATTGTGGGCTTTTGAATGTGTTTGAGGGTTGAAAGGGTTCCTTGAGGGTTAGTTAGAAGATTGGTATAGTTTTCCTTTGAAATTGAATCGTTAACTTTGGTTTGGAAGAGAAATAGCATGGAAAATAAAGGGGTTTAGGTGCAAATTTGGTTGTCTCGCGCTTCTAAGACCTTGGCACGATTTCTTGAGTGTTTAAATGGGACTTCAAGTTGTTTTAGAGCTCTTAGCATGATTCTATGCTTGTCTTGTTTATACTCCTTTGTAAAACTGCTTATTTGTTGAATAAATTGCTTCTATTCTAACTGTATCGAGGTCAACCTACTTTGTTGATCCTCCCACGTGTTATTGCCTATATTATTGATATTAACTTGCCATTGTAAAGTGCATTGCATAGTGGTTGCACAACCATAGTGTCAGGGGAGGATGTGTTGAATACTGGCTGGGCGATAGAGGGCTTGCCATTGGATATTCAAACTTCGTGCTCTATTCCCTCACTCGCCTGGTCCGGAGATTGCCAGGGGGTGTTGGGTCATAGGATTATCAGGGGTACATCCGGAGTACACCCACTGGAGTGTTTGGGATTATGCCGGCTTATCGTGATCGTGATCGTGGTTTGTGGATTGAAGATTTGGGTGTTGGGGTTAAGTGAAATGTATCCTTTTTAATGTGTGGTTATTTAAGCTATCGTTACTGCTTAAATTGTTTAATTACTATTGTTGTTTAACTGTTTTTACTTGTTGCATTGCACGCCCCGGGAGACTTTATCCCTCACTGGGCAACAGTGGTTGCTCATACCTCGATATATATTTCAGGATGTGCTAAGGGTGATCCCCAACTAGTTGAGGTAATAGTAGAAGAGGAGGAAGTTCAGACTGATCTTTTACCTTAGTTGCTGTGCCTGATAGCTTGAGGTGGTTTTAGTTCATGCTGCTATGTGGAAGACTCATTTGTTTATCTTATGTTCCATTTTGTAGCCTAAGGGCTATGTATATGCTTGTTGTACAAAGTTGAAGGATAGTTGGTTGTGGTGTAGATTTGGAAGCCTATGTCTTGTAATAACTTATGTTTCTGCTTTAATTATGTTGCATGCTGGGAAGTGAATGTTCTAACTCTAGCCACTAGCATGCTTGTGTGTTTTGGGACTATTGTATGCTTCAAGGCTCGGATGGCCTTGAGCCTTTGTTGTTTAGTTATGAAAAGCTTGTCTTATCTTGTTGAGGCTTTATTTGAGTGTTTACAGGTTTTTAGAATGTCCACAGTACAGGGAAAACTCTGTCCGTTTTTCCCTAAAATTTTGAGACTGGGTTGGAATTGGGTTGAGAATAGCTTGCTTTTTGGAGCCTCCGGTCTCGTGAGAGATCGGGGGTGTTACACTCCACGTGGGGAGTCAGAGCATGATAGTATCGCATGAGCCGGGATATGTTTCTCGGTCTATGGGGTAAAGGTCTAAAATGATAAAGTGTTACTGTGTGATTGTTAAGAGAAAATGTTATAGTATGACTATGTGAACTTGGGTGCCTTATGTGTTTAAGTGAACTAGTTTGACATGTCAATCTTGT
This sequence comes from Budorcas taxicolor, assembly GCF_023091745.1. Taxonomy (NCBI): domain Eukaryota; kingdom Metazoa; phylum Chordata; class Mammalia; order Artiodactyla; family Bovidae; genus Budorcas; species Budorcas taxicolor. The sequence goes on along the minus strand of NW_026292182.1, from coordinate 1,898 downwards.
GTTATGTGAATTGTGTGATAGGATATTTGATTGTTATTGACTTGAGTGTTATCTAATCTTATGTGCTATATTTCTGTTTGTAACTGCTTTTATATGTTGCCAGCTATTGTGAGTTGTTACTTTGCCGCCACGTCGTAGTACTCAAGGTCAAGGGGCAGATGAAGAGGCAGCAGAATAGGGTCAGCAACCGTAACCTGAACAGTTTATGGCTACTATGACCATTGCAGTTGACCGGATTACTCAGGTACTGCATGAGCAAAGGCAGGAAATGAATAATCCCCAGGGAAATCAAGCTAATCCTAGTGGACAGGGGCCTAGGGCTGAGAATAATCAATTGAAGAAATTCCTGAGGCACGAGCAGGGTAAGTTCTTTGGAGAGCCGGATGACGAGGTAGCCAAGAGATGGCTTAACCGTGTTGAGAAAATTTACGCCGCTTTGAGGTACACTGATGAGGCAAGAATATTTTATGCAGCATTTTTGTTTGAGGGTGACGCAGAACAGTGGTGGGAACACTGTCAGGTTGAGGTAGGATTGTGAGGATGTTCCGCATCTGTGGGATGATTTCGTGAGTGAGTTTCAGGACAAGTATATTCCCGAGATGGCTAAGGAAAGGTGGGAAGATGAATTTGTGGCCCTAAAGCAAAGAAACATGACTGTTGCACAGTATGAGGCTATGTTTGTCGGCCTGTCGAGGTATATGCCTGAGCTGGTGCGGCCAGCTAGGAGGATGATTCATAGGTTGTTTGTGCGCTGAGAATGGATATACAGCTGCATTTGACTGAGCAAACTTATACTACTTTTCCTGAGGCATTCCAAGCAGCCTTGAAGTTTGGGAAACGGAAGGCAGAGATGATAGTTGAGAGTAGCCAGCCAAGTAAGAAACAGTACTTGGGCCAGAGCAGCCAGAGTCAGCAGAGGCAGTATCAGACTTTTGTTCAGGCTCCTCAGCAACGTCTGTATCAGCCTCAGTATCAGATTCAAGGGAGACCAGCTATGACTAGACCCCAGCAGGGAGGTACAGTTCCTACTACAGCCAGAGCCCCTGCACTTACGGGAAACACTGTTGTAAGACAAAATCAGTAGTGTAACTTTTGTAATCGATTGGGGCACGTTGAGGCTAATTGCGGGAGGAAGAGTGGTAAATGCACTGGTTGTAGGAGTGATGAGCATAGGGTGAAAGATTGCCCTAAGTATAAGAATGTTCAGGGTCGTACTGGAGGCCAGGGTGTGCAGAATAGAGGCTGCAGGTGCAGGTCCAGCACAGAGGGTACATGCTAGGGTCTTTGCACTAGATGCGGAGGAGCTGCCCGATACTACCGCAATAGTGGAAGGTACCTTTCTTCTCAATACTCAGCCAGTTAAAGTTTTGATTGATCCCGGAGCTACACATTCGTTTATAACTCCTGCATGTGCACGATCTGTGAATGTTTGCATTGATAAACTGCTGCATGAAGTTGAAGTTAGTACGCCTTTGGGTGCGAAATTTGTTACTGAGTCTATTTGCAAATCTTTTGATATATGCATTGAGAACCGTAATTTTTCCTGCTGATTTAATTATACTGCCCTTCCGTGACTTTGAAATCATATTGGGAATGGACTGGTTGGGGAAGTACTATGCTCAGTTGGATTGTAGAACGAAAATTGTTTATCTTTAGATTCCTGACCTACGGGTACTAGAGATTGTTGGGAACTGCAGGGCTGCCCGAATACCTCTTTTATCATCAATCAAGGCTTCTAAGTTGTTGAAATAAAGGTTGTGAAGCTTACCTAGCTTATCTGATCAATCAACCTACTGATAAGTTGAATTTGAATGAGGTTCCGATTGTTAAAGACTTCCCTAGTATATTTCCCGAGGAATTACTGGGTTTACCACCGGATAGGGAGATTGAATTTGTGA